>NW_006207268.1:1349739-1367547 GCF_000334495.1 Tupaia belangeri chinensis
CCCGTCTGAACCCTGCTGGGAAAGTGTGGCTGTGGCTTTACTCTCAGCGGGTATGTCAAGCCAGAACCAGGCAGGGAGTAACACCTTCCACATTCCGACTGATATTAATTCTGTCAGGGTGCTGGTTTTTCATGACATTTGGCCTGAATTTTTCCTTACTTAATTTTATTCAATGCAATTTGAAAAGCAATTATTATGCCATTATGTCTCACTTTTGTTATGCCTTTTCTTACTCTTTTTTTTTTTTAGAAAATCTTTCCTTGATATTTTCAGACTTCCAGTGTTTGTAAATTGTCAACATGTCCCTATTAATTGTTGCTTAGTCAGCCCTCTTTCCAATTTACATCCTTAACCTTTCTTTGTATTCCAGGCCATTTATTACAGAAGCATTTCCCTAGAATAGGTTTGCCTTCATCTTCCTGACATGAATATATCCTCATACAAATAGAGAATTCAGGACAGGAAATGGAAAGTGTGGCTGTGGCTTTACTCTCAGCGGGTATGTCAAGCCAGAACCAGGCAGGGAGTAACACCTTCCACATTCCGACTGATATTAATTCTGTCAGGGTGCTGGTTTTTCATGACATTTGGCCTGAATTTTTCCTTACTTAATTTTATTCAATGCAATTTGAAAAGCAATTATTATGCCATTATGTCTCACTTTTGTTATGCCTTTTCTTACTCTTTTTTTTTAGAAAATCTTTCCTTGATATTTTCAGACTTCCAGTGTTTGTAAATTGTCAACATGTCCCTATTAATTGTTGCTTAGTCAGCCCTCTTTCCAATTTACATCCTTAACCTTTCTTTGTATTCCAGGCCATTTATTACAGAAGCATTTCCCTAGAATAGGTTTGCCTTCATCTTCCTGACATGAATATATCCTCATACAAATAGAGAATTCAGGACAGGAAATGACAACCTCTGTGTTGAGTTCCTCATCCTCTGCAAGTGGCCTGGCTCCAACATGTTCTGCTAGGAAAAATATCAGTCTCTTTCCACAAAATATAATGATCTCCTCATCAGGAATGATAGTAAGCATCAAATCCTCTATTGAAAGAATCCAATTTGACTTTGTGGCTTAGTTACAGAGGAAACTAAAATTGAGGTCTAATTTTACTGGACAACTTTGGACAAGTTCCTTAATTTTTGTGGGCCTCAGTTTCCCTGTATGTAATACAGCCAAATATATAGTATCAAAAACTTTTTCAAGGAAAAAGTATATAGGAACACTTCAATACACTGCTTATGCATGATAACTGTTCATAAATGAGTTAGGAATTACAATACACATGGAAAAACTTTCTCATCCTCATTCTTCATTAGGATGTCTTCTCCCCCCTCTACTTCTGAGTTATCTAAGCTGACACTCCTTGAGACTATAACAGTTGACAGAACATGTTTTCTGAGCTTTAGAGTTTAATCCTCCAAATTCATTGTGTTCTCCTCTTCCCATGCTAGCAAGGGAAGATATTTTCTGTCTATTTCACACACTCTTTAGAAAATTGCCTAATGTGAAATTCTAGGAAGTTTCTCTCACCTTTCAGTTAACATCTTTGTTGGTATGCAACATCCCTGGCTGGAGATTCATGATTAAATGTATTTGTTAAGTACTACTATTTTCCTCCCCAACTCATGCCAAACAATGTTGTGAGGGTGTTACTGATGAAAAATAAAAGAAAAGTTTGATTATCCAAGGTCTTTGAGTATCAGTTGACATCTAGCATGAATCATGCTCTTCTTTTCATTCTCATACCAAATTTATAAAGTAGGTATTATTATCTCCATGTTACCTTTTCATCTTCATACCAAACTTATAAAGTAGGTATTATTATCTCCATGTTACATAAGAGGAAACTGAGGCACATTTTTTAAATAGTCAGAAGGCACATGAACTCCCCAGAGAGATAGAGAAACAGAAAGAGAGGGAGAAAGCACACTCTTCACCCTGTGGAGAATGATCATGTTGCAATCCCTTCTCCTCCATTTCTCCATGATGTTGGGATTTGAGGCATGCACACACATACACCCAGCATGTTTTTTCAAGCCACTGGGACTGGGATTTGAGCTGCATTTGGCCATGAGTGATGCAGCTTCCTTCATCACTAGGCTATGGGTCCAGCCCAAGGCTCATTATTTTAAAATATATTGCAACTAACTGACTACAAAATCTGTATCTCTTCATGCTTTGTCTGCACTGGGCTCAACAAAAAGTGGATTTCAAGACCTTTTGGCCACTATAGTCACTTACAGTGGATTTGAATACTGGTTCTATCATTTATGAACTATGTGATCCTGGGCAAGTTACTTCATTATTATAAGCTATATTTCCATTTGCAATATGGATATAGTAATCCCTTCATGGCATAGCTGAGCAGACTTTCGAGTGTATCATGTGAGTTAGTAAATCCTGGCCCTTTCTTGCTCTTTTGTCCCTCTTTCAAGTCCTTGGAAAACATTCTCAGTTCTCTTTTTCTTTCATAGACAAGCCTCCTTTGTTCATGAAGTTATTAATGATTTTCAAGTACATTAAGAGTAAAGACCAAATCCTTGACTCTTGTGTTAAGTCTAGGATACCTCAATATATACCTTTCTTGGCTAACCCATGGCCTGATGATTATGGAAGCTCAATCCCATAAGGCTGAATGTGGGGTTGGGATCCCAAACTTGGAGACTTTAGAAACATGAGGGGCACATATACAAGTGTACCCCAAATCTAGACAGGATAGACAGAGGGAGGAGAAGGAATTATGGCATGACCATTCTCCATCTCCCACTCTCTCACTCTTGCTTTCTCCCTTTCTCTCTGTTGAGTGCCTATGCCCAAAATGCATTATGATTTTAAGCATAGTTCCACCTTGCCTTATTTAAACAAGCTGCCATCTGATGTTTAGAAAGAAATGAAAAATAATATGGTGTTAGTTGGAGTGGGAAGTAGGAGACTAAAATATTAAATAAAAAAATATTTTTATTTTTATTTGAAATATAGAAAATAAGCCTCACTTCTCCAGCCCCCAGCAGAACACGTTAGTGTAGTATTAAAATTTGTGTTCTGTGACATCATCCTCATTATTAAATTACTTCTAGAACCTCAGAATTATTTGTCAGAACTTTCTGGGAAATAACCACTTCCTATTCAAGTTCAATGGCTTTGTTTTCACCCAGAACATTTAAATAAATTTTCTGAAACCCGTAAATATTACCAAATTTTCTTTCCTGGTTTTGATCCATACCCAAATTGATAAAACTTTTATTTGTCAGTTCTTAAATCAACAGATAATCTCTGTTTTAAAGGTGATACGGCTCAGTACAAAGACCAGGCAACCCTCCGACTTGGGTTCAAGGGCAGCTCATCAGCTTAATGTTCTGCATGACCTTGGACAAGATTCCAAGTTTAATCATCTTACCTAGAAAACATGTGCATTCATTCATTCTTCCATGAATAAGCATGATATGCTGAGCCCTGTTCTAGACACTACATATACAGTAACGAACTCAACAACAACATAAAACCCTGCTTATATTCTAGATGGGGAGACAGACATTAACAAGTAGACAAATAGCATGGAGAAAGAGAAGCAGAGTGAGGACAATGTGGAGTGCAGGGGAGGGTGGAGGATGGGCTGATATCAGGACTTAAGAAAATAAGCACGGCCTGCCTCCAATGAGTGTCTGAGAATTACCCAAGAGAATGTGGATGAGAGTTCTTACTAGCTCTAGGTTAATTATAAAGGATGGAAACTGAATTGGTCAAAATAAAGATCAAATAGACAATGAAACAAACAATGAACATATCCTAGGGAACAGTATTTCAGACTTTAATGTGAGAAAAACATATTTAATCCTGTCTGACATGGACTGTCAGAATATAATCCACTTCATCCCTCTGCACCTCAGTTTCCCCCTCTAGACAATGGGGTAATTCAATATTTCCCTCAGAGCTACTAAGTGATGAAGTGAAAGACCATCTAATTAAGCATAAGGTGCTACCCCACATGCCACTATAAGCATTAAAAAGTTTTTTGTTTTAATTGCTACAGGGAGAGCACGAGAGAGAGAGAGAGAGAAACATTCCCCAAAACATCCCCCAATAGAGAGTGATCATGTCACAATCTTTTTCCTCCTTTTCTCCAACCCATAATATTTGGGCACTAACATACATGCACCTGGTGTTTTTTGTTTTGTTTTGTTTTAAGCCACCAAGGTGGGACTTGTGCTGGGGCTAGCCACTGGGATCCAACTCCCTATGCATGATGCTTAACCACTGCCTCACAGGGCCAGCCCCAAAGTGGTGTCTCTATTGTTCAAGTTCTGATACAGTCAAACTTTTTCAAGAAATTTTAGTAGCACTTACCTTATTCACCAGTTTGCAGAAACTATTTTAAACACAAGAAAATGTGTTTCTTGTGGTATTTTAGATGTGTTGTGAATGAAACTGAAGTCCCTCCAACAAATGACGCAAATAGATCATGGTGGACTGAGTGAGATTCATCACGCTAAATACAGAAATAACCTACAGAATTCTTAAGTATGCCCTTCCCTTTCTGCGGTCTAGTTCTTCTGCCTGTTGTCATGGATGATATTCAGCTAGCAGGTTCTGTCACCTGCCTCTTGCAAGATTATAGAGGTTTTTCAGCCCAGAATGCCTGGGAGAGCTCTCAGAAGAATACTGCCATTCCGAGATTCCATACTCACTTCTTGTGCGATTCATCTCCACTTGAAACTGAACGGAATCCCATTAATTATCACTTCAGGTAGTAAATCAGTTTCTCATATGTGAAAGGAATGCTGCAACCCGAGTCCCTCTTTTTGTTTGGGATCACCGGAGGGTTATTACAGATGGTATTGAACTCATAAGAATAATTTTAGCATTACTGCAACAACAAAGCGTTTTGTAAATGTATAACCTTGTTTTTCTTAAAAAGCCTGGAATAACTGTGAAGTCACATTGCTGGCTTAAGTGTGATAGCTCTTCTCGCTCCCTGCTCCCTCCAACTTTGAAAGCATGTATTCAGTCTCCGGCTTTAAAGTCAAGGCAATGTGCTGATTGACGGTGCTGACATAATTGTGTTAATGACAAGACGCCGAGGCTACATTGTTAGATAGGTCGCTTATCATCACTATTTATTTAGTTCACTCTGCCAAGTCTGAATTATACTTTTTATACATTGTGGTTAGAGCCAGTCATTTAAAGTGCTTTAGTGTTGAAACAACATTTTTCTACAAGTCTTTTAGCTGTAGTTCAAGAGAAAAAAAAGTCTTCTACAGCATCATTAAACAGGGTTCAAAGTAAGTCCTTGCAGAAAGATGTGAAGTTTGAGCTCTTAGGAAATGAAATCTTTGATCTCCAAAATGATTAGTGAAAACATTTTTGTACACAGGCCCATTTTTATCTCATGTTAAAGAAAATAATACAATTTAATCTACATAATACTTATTCTAATGCCTCAGTCAACCTCTGGAACTAGTGTCTAAACTGTCCAAGAGCCTTTTTCTCACTCTAAAAGAAGGAACTGGAGACAGGCCTATCTTACATGGCATCAGAACTATTTGGCTGAAGGCAGAAGGACCTTATTATATGGTGCCACTATCATATTTTGAAAGGATGGCATTTCAAAGATGTAAAATTCTCAGAGTTGTTTTTTTTTTTTTTTCCTCATATAAAAGTTAATGACTGAGGTTGAACACAACACTCTGCAAGGCTGATGTATATGGAAAGGTTCGGGATTCATGTCCAGAGAACTCCCTGAGTTCAAGGGCATATGTGTGCCCATATTCTGAGGCTGACTGAGGCCAGGGGTGGATTACAACACTGAAGCTCTTTTGGGACTTCTCTCTCTCTTCCTCTTTCAGAAGAAATAAAGAAAATTTTAGAAATAAAGTTAATGGGAAATTAATATAAAAATAAATAAATAACCATGAGTCATTAGACTGAGTTGTTGATGTAGAAAGCCATCCCCAAGTCATTCTGTGAAAATAGGAAGTATGGTTTGGGATAAGAAAGGATAATAAATATTAGAGTAATTAGCACAAAGGCTGAATGAACTAGACTGATCTTCCTAAAGGCAATGAAATAGTGGAACAATTAAGCTGAATATCAACTTCTCCTCAAGTTCATAGAACTGACTTCCATTCTTGTCTTATCTTTTTTTTTTTTCAGTTTATTTTATTTCTTTCTTGATATAGGAAAAAAACACAAAAGAAGGATCCCTTAAAGGATCTTGTCCAATGCAATCCCCTTACCCCAGCTCTCCAGCTGGTCAGGATTTGGGGCATTCCCACCCTGTATATTTCAGGCGAACCCAGGATTTGAGACAGATGTCTTCCAGCACTATACTCAGGCCAGGGCATCATTCTTACCTCATCTTTGATTTTTCTTACTTTACATTCATTTTAGAGCAATATTTATTTATCTACTGATAGTAGACACTGTTCTGGGCTCCAAGACTAAATGAAGCTGCTGTTCTCAGAAGCTCCATTCTATGAAAGAAACACAAGAGTAATTTGTACATGAATCCTAGGCCCTCAGGCTAGAATTTCTCTAGGGTATACCTAGAGATGTAATTGTTGGTTCTTGTGATATGCTCACTCCATCTTACTGATAATACCAAATTATTCCCTGACATGGTTGTGTGAAGTTACATGTATAAGAGTTCCCACTCATTTCAGTAACCCATGGTGTTCAAGACGTTTTGATTTTGCAAATCCATTGTGTGAGAAACATTAAAACTTTAACTTGTATTTTATGACTCCTAGAGATAGTATATATCTTTATCGTTCAATCATCAGTTTGTTGTTAGTTGTGGGTCACTCTACTTCCTCTTTTACCTATTCAAGTCACTCACTATTTTTTTCCCGTTTGCTCAGTTTTAAATTGAAATGCTTGTCTTTTTGTCATTGTTCAGTGTAATAATCCTTTGATAATTATGTGTTGTAGGTAATTTTACCAGTTTATGTTTTTCTTCATTCTTTATAGTATCACTTACTAGATAGAAGTTAATTTTTTAATTAAAAAATTTTTAATGAGAGAACATATATACACATGTGAGGGAGAGAGGGAAAGGAGCACCCTCCACAGGACTCAGTCACGTTACAATTTCCCTCCTCTAGTCTTCCAGTCTGCCAGGATCCTGGTCATACACCAGGCCAACAGGGTCAAGGATTTAAACCACAGTCAGCATGTGGCTTCCAGCTCCATAGTCCAATACACTAACAACTTAGTCACAGAGGCTACACCAGTTGTTTTTAATGTTATCAAATTTTTCCATTTTTTTCTTTATGGGTTTGCTAGTGAGCTGTCTTTTTCTATATTCAGTTCACGAAGCTATTCTTCCATTTCTTCTAAACTTTTGAAAGTTTCCTTTTCATATTAGATCTCAGATTCACCAGTAATGGATTTCTGGGTTTGTTATGAGGTAGAAATTCAATTTCTTCCCCAGATGGTTAACTGATGTTAACATGATAGATCGTGGATTTGCCCTGTCGCCTCAGTCATACATTATGGTTGTGTGTATTCATGGGTCTCTTTTCGACAGCCAGTTCAATCCCTATTTCACTGGTCCTATGTATCTATTTCTGACTCTATATCACACTCTATTCATTATTATAAGTATAATTATAATGTTTCTTACTATATAATATAGCATGCTCCATCTTATCCTTCTAAATTGTCTTAACTCTTTACATCTCCTATTAATTTTATAATCATTTGTCAGATTATATTTTAGAAGTTTATTGAAATTTTGATCAGACTTTGTAGATTAATTTGGACAGAAATTATACCACTATAATGACATTTTTCTATCCATGGACATTGTATTTCTCTTCACTTCTTTAGATATCTTTAAGTTTTAAATTTTCTCCTTTAAGGTTTTTTGCTTCTCAAAAAATTTTTTGGAATTTTTAAATTAAATTTATTTATTTTACATTCATTTGCTGAACATCATCACAGCATGAAAAATGTGATTTCCTGCTTTCTGTCTCTCTGTCTCAGTCTCTGGTATCTAAAGTTGCTTTCCAGTCCTTTTATTTCCTCCCACATTTTATTGATTTGCAAAATATCTTTTTTTTTGGGGGGGAGAGGTTTTTGCTATAGGGTATGTGCGCTCACCAGGCAGATAGAGAGAGACAGAGAGACAGAAAGCAAGAAATCACCCCCCAGGGGGGATGGCCACGCTGCAATCCCTTCTCCTCCATTCTTCTCTCGGGATCTTGGGCACACATGCACATGTACCCGGTGTGAGTTTTAAGCCACCAGGTCCAGGACATGAACCGTGGTCAACTACATGGGAGTCCAGCGACATAGACATTACGCTAACTGCTGGTCCCATTTGCAAACTATCTTAATTAATCAACTACTTTCAAAAGAAAGTTCTGCTGATATATACATATCTGTATATGTATATATCAGCAGATATATACATATATCTGGCTGACTTTAGGCATGAGACTCAGTGAATAGAGTGAATATACTATAAAGTAGCTCCTGGTTGAGGCTGTTATAACTTACTGTGGTCATTAAATAGATATTTTTAATATATTTTTTAATTTCAAGAAAAGCAGTTTTAGCTTTAATAAATCAAAATAAAAAAATGTTAAGAGTACTTTGGTTAAGACTTAAAGCCAGGCAACAGGTTGGGATTCTGTTCAAATAGCAGGTATGTGAGTCTATTGGCAGCTCAAGAGATGAAAATCCTTAAATCTGGAAAACAAAGCATAGAATGAAATACCTTTTCTAAATATTTTCTAATCATTGCTGATTTACAAGAAAGCATCACCATTTTTCACCACCATTTTTTAATTTTTTTATCCAAAACTTAGTCCATAACTAAGACTTACAGCACAAAAATGAGGTAAGTAGTGTTAGTATTTAACCTATTTGTCTCTGAAATTTCTAAGAGATTTCATCATTAATTTCATCTGTGTTTGCTACAGAGTTAGCCATATATATAGATATAAATATCAATATCGATGTAGATACACACACACACACACACACATACATACACACTTTTTTTTTTATCAGAAAGAAGGGTTAAATTTCATCAAGTAGATTTTCTGCACCTAGTGAGTGATCTCATATGGTTCTTTCTTAACTTGTAATGTGGAATTACTTCAATAGGCTTCCTAATATTAAGCCAATCTTGCATTCCTGAAATATATTCACTTAGTCATAATATATTTCTTTTAATATACTATTTTTTTCACATGAAAAGTTTTTAGTTTATTAATCCTCTCATGAAAAATCCGCACAGTCACCACAGTCATTGCAGAATCTTTACTCCTTTGACGGTTCTCCAATCTACAGCTCACTTTTTGCCAGCACCAACAATGGCCCATCAAGTAGATTTTCTGCACCTAGTGAGTGATCTCATATGGTTCTTTCTTAACTTGTAATGTGGAATTACTTCAATAGGCTTCCTAATATTAAGCCAATCTTGCATTCCTGAAATATATTCACTTAGTCATAATATATTTCTTTTAATATACTATTTTTTTCACATGAAAAGTTTTTAGTTTATTAATCCTCTCATGAAAAATCCGCACAGTCACCACAGTCATTGCAGAATCTTTACTCCTTTGACGGTTCTCCAATCTACAGCTCACTTTTTGCCAGCACCAACAATGGCCTTTGCAGTCCCCCTGACTTTCTTCATTCTGTTCTTGTGTTCCTTTCACTGTTTTCTTGACATTTTTTTCTTCTCATAAAGGCCATGTCTTGAAAGTCTATGTTTGGGCTCACTTTTCTTCGTATAATCCAAATAATTGTAAATCATGCTGAAGTCAGTTATCTTGCCACTACCAAAATGGGTTCTGAACCCAAACACAAAGATGACATCTGGTGTGGTCTTGTACATCTTTACTAGTTTATCCCGAATTTCTGTCTCAGGTAGTGTTGCCTTCCCAAGGTGAAGGACATCAATGACCACTTGTTTCTCTGAAGTAGTCGGATGGTCATGATTTTCTTGGTTCAGATAGTTACTGTGTCATTCATGATGGTGGTATTATATCCTCAAGAAGCCAGGGAGAAAAAGAGACTTTTAATATTTACAACTTGGTGTGTTGTTTTAATTGTGATTAAAGCTACATAGCATAAAACTTATCATAATAATTTTAAGTGAACATTTATGTATTTTGTGCTAAAATATCCAGATATTTTTGATCTTGCAAAACTGAAATCTATATCCATTGAACAACAAATTCATCTCAGCCTCAGGCCACCACCATTCTACTTCCTATCTCTATTAATTTAACTACTCTAGTTACTTCATAACAGTAGAATTATATAGCATTTTTTTTGTGGCTATCTTATTTCACTAGACATAAAGTCTTTAGAGTACATTAATGTTATAGAATGTGTCATAATTTCCTTTTCATATGTATACACACACACACACACACACACACACACACACACATCTCCCATATGTATACCACAATTGTTTATTCATTCATCTATCAAGCGGATACATTTAATTTGCCTTTTTTTCGGGGGTGTTGTAAAGGATGCTGCTATGAACATGGTATAAATTGCTCTCTTTTCATTTACAGTTGTTAATCTGTATTCACAAATAAGACCATCACATGTTTTCCTTTCACAATGCTCATTTGGTTTACCATTTTAGTATTCTTTCTTTTCATCTCTCATTTTCTTTGTTTCTTTCTCTGTTTCTCTTTTCTTTTTTAATTTTTATGCCACAGGACAGGTACTGACATGAGAGAGAGAAATAGAAAATGCACACCCCCATCCCCAAAAACACACACATACCACCAATGGGGCCTGGTTACACTGCAATCCTTTTTCTTCCAATTCTCTATCTTGTCAGGATGCTGGGCACATACATACACTTAGTATGTTTTTCAAGCCAACAGGGCCAGAATTTAAACTTTAGTCAGTCATGTAGGATCTGATTCCCTCTGATTCCCTAGCACTTAATTGCTATGATATGGGACTGATTGCCTTTCTTTTTTAAAATTGACTTTATTTTTCAGAGAAGATTTAAGTTCACAGAAAACTGATATAATAGTGCAGATTTTTAATATTCTGCCTTCCCCCATACATGTATAACTTCCCTCACTATCAACATTCTCATTAGAGTGACATGTTTGTTACAGTTGATGAAGCTATATTGATACATCATTATCACCCAAAATCCATTATTTACTTTAAGGTTCTCATTTGTACATTCTGTTATTATAATTCTCCTGCCTCAGCCTCTCAAGTAGATGAAATTACAGGCATGCACCAACTCACCTAGCCTTCAGGTTGGACTGGAAATTAAACCACATCTCTTATGTGGCCTCAACCTGAAGACCTGCAGTGTCTTACCGATGTACTCCACCATGGCTAGGTCAACCTCCATGCCTTTTCGTGGCTTAATAGAGCTTTTTTTTTTTTTTTTTTTTCATTTTAGTTTTTACTTACTTTTTAATGAGAAATAGAGAAAGAGCTACCCTTGCTATGCCACAATCTTTTCCCCAGCCTCCCAGACAGCTAGGATCAGATGAACATGAAGGAACATCTTCTCTCCAGCACAAGTTTTAAGCTCCTCTGAGTACCCCAAGGACCATGCTGGCTGAATCTTATGGTGAGTATCTGTATAATTTTGCCTATTCCTTGCCCTTAAGGGGATGATAGTCTTGTTTAAGTATACTCAAGTAAATAGCTAAGTGAAAGACATTTTTGGAGTATGATGTGCCCAAGAAGAAGAAGCTATTAGAGAACCTATGAGTGAACTCTAATGGATTTATGCCAAACAGAGGAAATTATATCCAAGCGACCTAAAAAATGAATAGCAATTATTCAAGCAAAGTGAATGAGAGGAGAGAATCCCAGGCAGAGTAAAAAGAATATTCAAAGACCCCTAGGCAGAATGAAAGGTTCATTGCAGATGCCATGTAGAGAAGCAATGGAAAAAAAAAAATGTACTGGTAAATGCTGGTATAGCACCACCCAAGAGAGGTTACTACAGTTGGGCCTGACTAGACTAGCATTAGATACGCAGAGAAACTAAATAGACAAATTAAAGAGTCATAAGACGCAAGGGAAGCTATCTTTACAGTGGCCTAAACACCTTGTACAATAAGAAAGAAATATAACATGCAAAAGACAAAGATAGAAACAGCCTTCTTTGACTTCTGAAAAGTTGCCAGACTGCAACTTGTTAGACAGATAAATTACATTGTTCAATAATTTTTCACATTTCTCCCTCATACTTTGTCTACCAGATGCTGTTTCTTGAGTTCAAAAATCATGTCTAAATTATGTTTAAATTCCCTCTAAAATTAGTCCAGAGAACACAGTGTAAATGTGTTAACATAACTTTTCACTAGCTAAGAGCAAGTCCTTACCATTATTATTTACATCTCATATTCTTTGTTAGCATTTTTCAAGACTCTGGTGTCTTTGACCTCTGGGAAGAAAATAAAACTTTCAGGACAGGCATGAGTTAGTACATTATCCTTGTTTGAAGCAGTTTTTTGAAAGTGAATTTTATTCCCCAGAATATAATAGCTCCTTTGTGGCACTATGGTGTAAGTAAATATGGATTTCTGTATGATTACTAAATTGACACTATTTTTATTTTCCTATTGCTATAAGAACAAATGGGCAATGTGTTTTTTAGCACACTATTTTATTTGATTCTTTAGAAAAAGGCTAAGCCATTAGGAAAATCAGCATTTCTGGTGCTTATTAAAAATGATGTACCTATTTTACCTTGTGGACTAAAATGATTAAGGCTCCTCCAGATGAGTGTTTTTGAAACTATAAGGTCACTCAGACCATATCACTTAAGTTCAGAAGGTGACAAATTCATTTCATTTTCTTTCCTCTAGTGAGGACAAAATAGGCAATGATGTATCATGGCCCCCGTTGTATTTACTTATTCTTGTTTGAAGAACATGGTGAGTGGATACATGGCAGAGCAAGTGGCTTTCATATAAATACTGTAAAAAGTCTTCAAAGATTAAATATATCTGTGAATACATATATGTATTCTCTCAATATACAGTACATAGATAGTATATGTACATCATTTACATATAATTATAAACTGATCAAAGGTCATCAGGAAAAAAAGATAGCTGCTTTTATAGAAGACTTTGAGTGATACAACTGTTCAAGAGAAACAAATCCAACTACTGGGTAGTTTTAAGTATTATTTATTTGAAGTATAGTTATTGAGCATCTGTGATACGCCAGGCATTGTGCTGGGCTCTGGGAATACAGTAATGTAAAAGATAAGCACAATTACTCTTTCAAAGTCAGGTCATATTGCATGTAAAGAGCCATTAGGATAAATCTTAGACGAGATCATGTACATGGTGATGACAAATAGTTCTTGTTTATTATCCTGAGAGAGCTAAAATGATTATTACCCTAAATCCATTTTATTCAATCTGCTCTAATAAAATTGGCTTGTTCACATGGGAAAAGGACTAACAGAAATCTTTACATATGTGGAAATATTCAACAAGTTTGATAATTATTTCCAAACTTCCCCATGCTAAATTTCTTCTTGTGTCATTTTTCTCATCTGTGCCCATCTCTGGGTGTCTCCAGCTTACCTGTGTGCAATAAAGAAATTAACATATTGTTGGAACCAGCAGTTGGTGTAATGGCTATGTCGCTGGACTGCCATGTGGTCGACTGCAGTTCGTGTCCCGGACCCGGTGGCTTGAAATTCATGCCGGGCGCGTGTGTGTGTGTGTGTGCCCAAGATCCCGAGAGAAGACTGGAGGAGAAGGGATTGCAGCGTGACCATCCCCTCTGGGGGATGATTTCTCACTTTCTGTCTCTCTGTCTCTGTCTGTCTGGCAAGTGTACGCGCCCTATAGAGAAAACCTCTCAAAAAAAAAAGAAAAAGAAAAGAAATTAACATATTGTTTTTACTAACGTGCCTCATACTTCAGATGTCAACCTATCTCAGCTGGTGGATTTCGACCTAAGTCCTTCTACTCTGAAAAAGGCCCTTCTTCTAGTGCTTGCCAAGTTGGGTAACTTACTAATTTGGAAAAATATGCCTATACTTCCAGAGAGTTATCCACTTTACGCTTTTCTTCTACTTTTTTGCTTGTTTGTTTTTATTTGTTGATGGTTTTTCCCTCACATCTCTTGCCATCAGTTCTCACCTTACTGATTTTCAACCTTTGTGCTTTCCTTATATATCCTTTTAAGGCTATGAATTTCTTTCTGATTGTAGCCTTAGCAACTTTCTAAAAATTTTATGTTTAATTTTATTTTCACTTAGTTCAAAATGTTTTCTAATTTCCCTAGTGATTTCTTATTTTCTACAGAAATTATTTATAATTATGGAGCTTAATTTCCAAAGGCTTAGATTCTTTTAGTATATTTTATTCGTTTCTAGTTTTTTGTTTTTTTTTTTTTTTCCCACTGAGAGCAGAGAGCACACTTTGACTGTTGTGAGTCTTCCAAAATTTAAGACGTATTTTATGAGGCCAGCCCAATAGCATAGTGGTTAAGAGAGCTGGACCCACACAACTGGCCATGGTTTGAATCTTGGCCCCTGTGCCTTGAAAACCTTGCTAGGCATCTGTGCATGAGTGCCCCAAGTCCCAACGAAATGGAGAAGGAAGAGAAGAGATTGCAGCTTGACCACAGCCTTTTAGCAAGTGCTTTCTCCATCTCTCTCTTCTCCCTCTGGTGAGTACACACACCCTCTGGTAATTAAAGGAAAAAAAAAACCTTAAAAACAAACAAAAAAGACTTGCCTTATGATCCAAGAGATAGTCAAGTTTTGGTAAATATTCCACATGCACTAAAAATAATATATATTGTTAGGTTCAGATATTTTATGTCCTTTTTGATGTTTGTCTACTTCATTTGTTAATTGATAAGAGATATGTTATATTCTTTCACTATGATTAGTTTGCCTATTTCGACTTTTCTTTCTGTTCATTTTTGACTTATATATTTTGAAACTATGCTATTATGCCCTTAAAAATGTAAGGTTATGAGGCCAGTAGGTGGTGTAAAAGTTAGGATGGCTGGGTCCCACATGGCTCACTATATGGTTTGAGTCTGGACCCAGTGGCTGGAAAACACACAAGCATGCATTCTCAGAATCTTGAGAGGAGAATGGAAGAGAATGGATTGCAGCATGGCCATCACCCCAACAGGGTGATTTGTCACTTTATCTCTCTCCTCCCTCTCTCGGGTACAAATGCACCCTAGAGCAAAAAACTTTAAAAAAAGAAGAAATTAATATTATGAGCTAGACAGATGGCATGGTGGTTAAGGTGACTCAGTCTCATATGGTTGATTACATGGATGAAGTTCTGGATTAAGTGGCTTGAAAAACACTCCAAACACATGTGCATGCATGCCCAAAATTCCAAGAGGAGAATGGAGGAAGAGGAATCCCAGTATGACTATCCTCCCTGGAGGGTTCTTTTTCACTTTCTTTCTCTCTCTCCCTCTCTTTCTGCAGCAAGTACACATTCTCTATAACAAATAAGTGAACACAAAAAAAGAAAGAAAAAGAGAAAGAGAGAAAGAAGAAGAAAGAACAAAAGAGAAAGAAAGTGAAAGAAAGAGAAGAATGAGGAAGAATGAGAAAGAATGAAAGAATGAGAAAGAGAGAGAGAAAGAAAGAAAGAGAGAGGAAAAAGGGAGGAAGAAAGAAAGAAAGAGAGAGGAGAGATACATTTAAGATGTATCTCATGTAAACAGTATATATAGTTCAGTTTTGTTTTTCATTCAAGTTGACAGTCTTTGCCTTTGACTTGGAATATTTAGTCCATTAACATTAAATGAAAATTACTGATATTTGTATCCTTACAGGTATAATTGTACTACTTGTTTTTTATTTGTTCTTTCTGCTTTATATACATTTTCTTTTTCATTTTTTTAAACTTAATTATTTGTGGGGCCAGCAGTTAGCATAACGGCTATGTCGCTGGACTCCCATGTAGTTGACCGCAGTTTGAGTTCCGGACCCGGTGGCTTAAAATCATGCCAGGTACATGTGCTTGTATGCCCAAGATCTCAAGAAAAGAATGAAGGAGAAGGGATTACAGTGTGGCCATCTGCCCCAGGGTGGGGTGGGGGGGTGATTTCTCGCTTTTTATCTCTCTGTCTCTCTCTGTCTGTCTGGCGAGCACACACGCCCTATAGCAAAAACCTCTCCAAAAAAAAAAAAAAATTCCTTAATTATTTGTAATCCTTTTTTCTGTTGGTTTGTGTTTTATTCTTAATAGTTACCCTGGGGACTAGCAGTTAGCATAATGGCTATGTTGCTGGACTCCCACGTAGTCGACCGCAGTTCGAGTCCTGGACCTGGTGGCTTAAACTCACGCCGGGTGCGTGTGCGTGCATGCCAAGATCCCAAGAGAAGAATGGAGGAGAAACAATTGTGGAGTGAGTGGCCATCCCCCCTGGGGGGGGTGATTTCTTGCTTTCTGTCTCTCTCTCTCTGGTGAAAGCACGTGCCCTATAGCAAAAACCTCTCCAAACCCTGGAGATTAAATGTGCATCCTCATTTGCTTACAGTCCAATAAATGTTTACTTCTTCCCAAACAATATTGCTATTGCAGTATGTTGAGTTTCTTAGCACTTTCTACCTTTTGTGTTATTTAACCATGCATTTAATTCTGTATATATTTTATAACATACATCTATTACTTAGTTTTTCACATAAATTTTCATTTTTATTTATTCCTGTTATTTAACATTGGTCAATGATTTCTTTCTTAGACATTGAGTTGATCTGCTACTAGAAAAGCTGGCAAAGAAGGCCAACCAGGTTGTATGGAGTGCAAGGTGTCTACATCCCACATGGCTGACTGAGCAGTTCAAGTCCTGGACCCAGCAGCTTGAGGGACACACAAGACACATGTGCATGTGTGCCCAAAATCATGAGAGGAGACTGAAGAAGGGATAGCAGTGTGACCATCTCCCCTGGAGAGTATTTTCTCACTTTCTCTCCTCTCCTGTGAGTACGCAGGCACTATATCACAAACAAATGAAAGTAGGCAAAGTAACTATTTACAAAACCGATTAGAGTTTTAGTAGAGCAATTTGCCTCATGTAAATTGAGACAAGGTGATGAGAAAGTCTTAAAATCCCAGTGTTGTGCTTTGCTTACCACGGGCTAGCTCTGGAATATCAGACAACTATCCCTGTTAGTCTATGTATATTTTATTATCATTAAAATGAAGTTACAAGATTTTTAAAAGGTGATTCTAGGCCAGCTGGTGGCAAGGTGGTGATGATGGCTGGATTCCCACATGACAAAGTGTGTGGTTTGAGTCCTGAAGCTGACAGCTTGAAAGACAAGCAAGGTGTGTGTGTGTGTGTGTGTGTGTGTGTGTGTGTGTGTGTGTATGCAAGGGAAAAGGGACTGTGGCATGACTATCCCATCTCGGGGTGTGCTTTCTCATTTCCCTTCTCTCTCTTTCTCTTTCCAGTGGGGACATGTGTCCTATAGTAAATTTAAAAAAAAAAAGTTGATTCTTACTTTAGTTTTCTGTAATACTAATACTTTTTATGGATCAGGATAATTTTAATCAAGACAATGATTATGCTAATATTAATATATCATACCGTTCCTTATTATCTAAATTAATTTATTAAAATGTAATTAAATTATACATTTATTTATATTAAATTAAACAATTGGTTTAATTAATTAATTATTTTATTTCATTTTCTTTTACACATACAATCACATTATTTGGCTTATAAAATGGATATTTCAACAGGAGAACATTTCTCCCTAGTACAATTGATAAAACTATAAAATATCTTTAACAGATAATACCACATTTCTTTGTGCCATTAATGCTTTG
>NW_006207268.1:1367916-1375900 GCF_000334495.1 Tupaia belangeri chinensis
GATCATATGGTAGTTCTATTTGTAGATTTTTGAGGAATCTCCAAATTGTTCTCCACAGTGGTTGGACCAATTTACATTCCCACCAGCAGAGTAAGAGAGTTCCCCTTTCACCACATCCCTGCCAGCACTTATGTTTTTTGTTTTTTTTAATCTTAGTCATTCTGACTGGGGTTAAGTAGTATCTCATTGTTGTTTTAATCTGCAGTGAGGGATGTTGAGCATTTTTTCATATGTCTTTTAGCTATTCATATGTCATCTTTAGAGAGTGTTTTTTTTTCAACTCATTCTCCCATCTTTTAATAGGATTGATCACCTTTTTTCAGAACAGCTGCTTCAATTCCTTGTGAATTCTGGTTATCAGTCCCTTATCTGATGCATAGTTTACAAAGATATTTTCCCATTCTGAGGGCCCTGTATTCACACTAATTACTGTGTCCTTTGCCATGCAGAAACTTCTTAGTCTGATGTAATCCCACTTGTCTATTTTGGGGATTATCAACTGTGCTTTGGGGGTCTTATTTAAGAAGTGTTTCCCTACCCCAATGTCTCTCAGAGTATCCCCAGTGTTTTTCAGGAGGAGTTTCATAGTTTGAGGTCTTAGATTTAGATCTTTGACCCACCTTGACTTGATTTTTGTCAGAGGAGAGAGGTAGGGGTTTAGATTCATCTTTTCTGCAAGTGGAAATCCAGTTTTTCCAGCACCATTTGCTGAAGAAGTTTTCCTTTTCCCACTGAATTGACTGGTACCCCTTTGACTATATGTGTGGGAATTTTGGGGGAATTCTATTCTGTTCCATTGGTCCACGTGTCTGTTTCTATGCCAGTACCGTTCTGTTTTGATTATCAAAGCTTTGTAGTATTTTTGGGTCAGGGAGTGAGATGCCACCCACTCCACTCTTCTTGTGCAGAATTGCTTTGACAATATGGGGTCTTTTATGATTCCAGACAAACTTTATGATTGTCTTTCCTAGATCTGTGAAGAATGTGTCTGATACTTTGATTGGTGTTGCATTAAATATTTAGATTAATTTGGGTAGAATTGCCATTTTGATTATATTAATTCTTCCAGTCCAGGAACATGGGATATCCTTCCACTTTTTTGTGTCATTTTTAATTTCTATTTTTATCTCTCATAGTTTTCCTTGTGGGAAGTCTTTAACTTCTTTGGTTAGATTTATCCCTCAGTATGTTATACTTTTTGTGGCTATGGTAAATGGAATAACTTTTTTCAGCTCTACCTCAATCTGCCCATTGTTTGTATATAGAAATGCTATAGATTTCTGAATATTAATTTTGTATCCTGCAACTTTACTGTATTTATGTATTATTTCCAGAAATATTTTCATGGAAACCATTGGGTCTTCTATGTATACAACCATGTCATCTGCAAATAGTTTCACCTCTTCTTTTCCTATTCGAATGCCTTTTATTTTTTCCTCTTTTCTGGTTGCGTTGGTGGGGACTTACAGTACTGTATTGAAAAGGAGTGGAGAAAGTGGGCATCCTTGTCTTGTACCCATTTTTAGTGGAAAAGCTTTCAGCTTTTCTCCATTGAGGATGATGCTCGCTGTGGGTTTTTCATAGATAGCTTTTATTGTGTCAAGAAATGACCCTTCTATGCCGATTTTGCTGAGAGTCTTGATTATGAAGGAATGTTGTATCTTATCAAATGCTTTTTCTGAATCAATTGATATTACCATATGGTTTTTCTCTTTCTTCCTGTTAATATGGTGTATTACATTTATAGTTTTGCATATATTGAACCAAGCTTGCATTCCTGGAATAAAGCCTACCTGATCATGATGTATAATCTTTTTATAAGTTGTTGGATATGATTTGCTAGTATCTTGTTGAGAATCTTTACATCTATATTCATCAGGGTTATTGGTATATAGTTTTCCTTCCTTGTCCTGTCCTTATTTGTTTTAAAGATAAGGGTGATAGAGGTTTCATAGAATGAATTAGAGAGAGATTTGCCCTTTTGGATCTTTAGAAATAACTTGAGCAGAATGGGGGTTAGCTCTTCTTTCAAAGTTTTGTAGAATCCAGAGGTGAATCCATCAGGGCCAGGGCTTTCCTTTGTTGGGAGGTTATTTATTATTGATTCCATCTCCTGACTTTTTATGGACCTATTCAGACTTTCTATATCCTAATGGCTCAATCTTGGTAGATTGAGTGTGCCCAAGAATTTGTCCATCTCATCCAGCTTGTCTTGTTTCTTGGCATAAGGATGTCCATAGTATTCTCTAATAATGTTTTGTATTTCTACTATGTCTGTTGTTATTTTGCCTGTTTCATTGCAGATCTGATTCACCTGGTTCCTTTCTCTCTTCTCCTTAATAAGTCTTCCTAGTGGTGTATCAATTTTGTTTATCTTTTCAAAGAATCAGCTTTTACTTTCATTTATTTCTGTATAGTTCATATATTTTCTATTTCATTTATTTCTGCTCATATCTTTATTATTTCTTTTCTCCTGGAGTTTTTTGGATCTTTTTACTGTTGCTTTTCCAATTCTCTGAGGCATGATGTTAGGTGATCCATTTGCCTTCTTTCCATCGTCCTCTTATGTGCACTAATTGCTATGAACTTCCCTCTTATGACTGCTTTAGCAGTATCCCAAAGATTATGGAAACTCATGTCCTCGTTGTCATTGACTTCCATAAATGTTTTGATTTCAGTCTTTATTTCATCAGTAGTTGTGGAGTCATTCAGGAGTAGGTTATTTAGTTTCCATGTATTTGAGTATTTTTGAGGATTTCTCTTTTAATTAAACTCAAGTTTATTTCCACGGTGGTCGGAGAGGATGCTGGATATAGTTTCTATGCTTTTGAATCTGTAGAGGTTTGCTTTGTGTCCTATGATGTGGTCAATCTTCGAGAAGGTTCCATGTGGGGGTGAGAAAAAAGTGTGTTTCATGGTTTTTGGATGGAAAGTTCTATAGATGTCTGTTAAGTCCATTTGATTTAGGGCATCAATTAGATCCTTTATCTCTTTACCTATTTTTTATCTAGATGTTCTGTCCAGAAGGGATAGTGTAGTGTTGGGGTCTCCAACAATTAGTGTGTTGCAGTCTATCTCCCCTTTTAGATCTAACGGTCTTTCCTTCACATATTTGGGTGCTCCTGTGTTAAGCGCATAGGTATCAATAAGCATTATATCTTCTTGATCAATTGATGCTTTTACTACAATATAGTGCCCTTCTTTTTCTCTTCACACAGTTTTTGTTTTAAAGCCTATTTTGTCAGAAATTAAAATCGCAACTCCAGCTCTTTTCTGGTTCTCATTTGCATGGAAAACCTTTTTTCAACCCTTCACTTTCAGTCTATGTATGTCTTTATCCATGAAGTGGGTTTCCGGTAGACAACAGATAGAGGGTTTCTGTTTTTTAATACATTCAGCCAGTCTGTGTCTCTTGACTGGAGAATTTAATCCATTAATATTCAATGTTATTATTGATGTTACTGGACCTGTTCTGACATTTAAGTTGACCATTGTCTTAGTTGCCTTTTATTCCTTTGTTTCTGGCTGTTATTTCTTTAGTTTTCCTGAACAGTACTTTCTTGAATGTTTCTTCAAGTGCTGGCCTGGTGCTGGCAAATTCTTTCAGGTTTTGTTTGTCTGACATTTTAATCTTTTTTTCTCATATGAAGGATAATCTTGCTGGATATAATAATCTTGGTTGAAGTTGTTTCTCTCTTAACACTTTCAATGTCCTCCCATTCTTTTCTTGCTTGCATTGTTTCTGTTGAAAGGTCCAGAAGTTAGCCTGATGGGATGACCTTGTAAGTCACTTGTCTAGCCAATTTTAGTATCTTGTCTTTATCTGTGGGCTTGTCCAGTCTTGCTAAGATGTGCCATGGGGAAGATCTTCTTGGGTTGATCTATTTGGGTCCTTTGTACTTCTTGCATTATGGAAGTTTGAATGCTCCTCTAGGATGTTATCCTCGTGTTTTTTTGTTATTTTTTTCTATCTTTTTGGTGTTTTTCTCTAGGTAAGAGGTTTTATCTTCTACATCAGAGATTCAATCTTCAGCATGATCTAATTGACTTTTAATACTTTCAAGAGAGTTTTTGATTTCCTGTATTACAGATTTCATCTCTAATAGTTCCATCTGATTCTTTCTTAGCGTGCCCATTTCTTCTTTCATATCGTGGAAGGACTTTTTAATCTCCTGTAGTTCATTGTCTTTTTTTTGTTCCAACTCATAGAATTTGGTCACCATGAATGTTCTAAATTCTTTCTCGGACGTTTTGGTAACGTCCTATGTTGTTTCAAGAAACAGAAGAGAGTCAATGTGTTCTTTTGATGAAGACATATTTCCTGCTTTATTCAGACCTGAGGCTTTTATTCTACTTCTAGCCATTGTGAGATGTATTTTAACATATTTATAGCCACAAGTGTAGTTAACATAAGCTTTTCGTTATCGCTATCTAAATCTAAAAGTTGAACAAACTCAAATATTTTAATTTTTCTCCAAATTATTATATGAAAATTATAACCAGTTAAATATAACATTTTCAATGACAATTAATTAATTGTTTTCTTCTTGATTATGCATTATCTACCTGATTACCTATGATGTTTGTTTCCAATACTGAACTCATATCCACAAACACACACACAAACAAGCACACATGCACACACACACGCACATGCATGCACACACAGATATAAAGGCAAGTTTTCTTCTGTGGTATGTTATTTTATGTTTCAAATTATCTCAAGGGATATAATTAAATTCTCAAAAACTTATTTTAAATCACTTTAATTTAAAAAATAAACATGCCATGTACCATTTTGGGTGCTGGATGGACGAATAAGAGAAAAATAATTACTCTTAAGCAATCCCTAAGAGGTTGGAAATAAAAATTAAAAGACAGATAAAACCTCTTATTTCTTGTTACATGATAGGAATTCAGTAAATGTTGAATAAATGAATCAATGCCAACTGCGAATACAAGGGAAATTATATTTTACAAAATCATTTGAACAGGAATATAATTGAGTATGACTGATGCTGCAAGTTGGCAATATCTGGGGAAATCAGAATTATTTGATTCATTTCTTTAGGCTAAAAAACACATTTACAGAATAGGCCAGCATTTTTGTCTTCACAAGCCATGGTATTGTAATTAGTAGCTGCCAGCATCATTCCATTGTAACCAATGTAGCCATAGAAAAATCAATACTTATCTGGGGAAGTTCAAGGCAAGCAATGTTCATGTCTGCTTTAAATACTGCTCCCTCTTATTTCTTCTTATCTTGAAAACTTCATGCTGCAATCTATTCATAATGTTTGACTTCTTAAAGTTGGACATTATCACTTACAAAGTAAAAAGGGAAAAAAATCTATATTGTGTGCTTATATCCACAGTCCAAAATCTAACTCATCCAAGGGAACAACTAGATTTTCTTCACGCAGGCAGGTGGAAATTTTTCAAAGGTTTTTAATAAGTTCTCCAAAAAACTTGCTTGTGTTTTTTTCTTGGAAATATATTCCAAATACGCATTCCTTTTTCTAGTTTTCCTAATGGCTGTTCACTCATATCACAAAGTTCTGCCTTTCCTAGAATTTACTGTAAGAGAGTGAGGAAAAAGCATCGTTGATTTCAGCAATTGATGTATTCATCAATTCAGAAATTAGAAACAGAGGAGATAGGAACCAGCAATTGGCATGATGGCTATGTCACTGGACTCCCGTATAGTCGACCACGGTTCGAGTCCCAGACCCGGTGGCTTAAACTCACGCTGGGCATGTGTGTGTGCGTGCCCAAGATCCCAAAAGGAGAATGGAGGAGAAAGGATTGCAGCATGGCCATCCCCCTGGGGGGTGATTTCTCACTTTCTGTCTCTCTGTCTCTCTGTGTCTTTCTGACTAGCGCACGCGCCCTATAGCAAAAACTTCTCAAATGCCCGGCCCTGTAAAAAAAACCCCCCCAAAAAAAAAAAAAAAAAAGGAAAGACAAGTCTTGTCATTGTGGAGGAATTCGAGTATCCTGGATGCATCGTCAACATGTCCGCAACTTTCTAAATAGTGTTTCATATTTAGTTTTTACTTTTTTCCCCACAATGATTTATGTTCATTGTATAAAATTTGGAAAACTATGTAAGATGTTTAAAAATAAAAGTATCAATAATTTTATCACACAGGTACACCATCTGTTTAATCTGTGGCGTGTTGCCATCATGCTAAATCCAGATGATATTGTACATACAAGTCTACACTTTGCTTTTTTTGTATTTTATTTTATAGTTGTACTAAAATTTATTTAGTCATTTCTCTGTCAAAGAACATTTAATCTATTTCTACTTATTTAATATTTCCATAATCTTAGTTATACGTGACTATCTACAAATCATATGTACAAACTAATTATTTCCTAATGATTATTGACTAGTCAGAGTATTATGTATACATTGGGCACAACATTTTATTGCTCTGGATAGAGTTTTCAAGTTACCAAGAAAACAACTGTTTTGCCATCCATGCAGTAAGCTGTAGATATTTTTCGGCAACCTCAACAGAACTGGATATTATTGTTCTCTTTGTTCTTTGACAATATTTAGAAATAATTGTATCCGTTAGTTCATATGCACTTTTTTTTTACAACTTACTCTTTGAAACAGACAAGTTTAGTTGTATTGCGGAGAATGGGCTTAAGGCTGAACCCGCTGAAATGCAGATACTATCCCTCCTGAACATATTCAGTGTCTGCACTTCTCTAGTGAGGTGTCTGTATATGGCTCCCTTCTTGCATATATGTATCATTGCTTATTCTCCATCCAGCTGGCACCAACTGCCCACAGTCTACACCACCGAGCTTCATGCAAACAAGATCAAGCTATTGATCATCTTCCAAATCAATGTCAATTAGTTCTCTTCTGACAGGGAAGACTGTTCAACTATGCATATGGAACACCAAGGGTGCTAGCGACAGAGGTCCACAGAACCTAAGTTTATTGTATGGATGTTCATCATTACACTGTGTGATAATAATGCAAAGATAAACATTGGACTTGATGCCAAGAGCTGTGTATTCATCAACAATAAAAGCTATTTTCAAAAATACCTAGCATAAGTTAAGACTGACCTAGGTAACCCCCAATCTCAAGGCTTTCTAAGAACACATATATTATGGACAACTAGTTGACTTTTTGTGGAAATAATTTAAACTGATTATTATTTTATTTTATTTTATTTTATTTTATTTTGTAGAGAGATTTTTGTTATAGGGCATGTACGCTCATCAGAGACACAGCAAGAACTCACCCCCCGGGAAGATGGTCACGCCACAATCCCTTCTCCTCCATTCTCCTCTTAGGATTTTGGACATGCACACATATGCATTTGGTGTGAATTTTAAGTCACCAAGTCCGGGACTCAAACCTCAGCTGACTATGTGGCAGTCCAGCGACGTAACCATTATTTTGTATCTTGATGATTTTTCCATTTCGTATCTTGAGCTAAGTGTTTTTAACAAATCCTACAGTGGTAAATGGCATTGTATTATAACTACTAAGAAACTCCTGCTAACTTATTCAGCATTCACACCATGTTTATTGACCAGAGGCAGTTAGAGTACATGGGCTAGTCTCTGCAGTCAAACCAAACAGCCATGGTTCCGATTCAGCTTCTCCATTTAATAACCATGAGCTTGGGCGATTTAGTTAACCTCTCAGTGCCTTGGTTTTCTCTGTAAACTGGGCATAGTTTGGAATCAACTTCAGGAAGTACTACAAGGTTTAAATAAGATAACATGCATATTATAACAATGTCTGAAACATAGAAAGTGCTCTATAAGTGGTATCAATTGATGTAGTGCATCTACGGTCCAGAAACACACACAAATACAAATTAAACATGATGACTAGTGTACAACATAGTAGGAAAAAGGAAATGTATATGCAAAATTTATACATTCTTTAAGGCTCAAATTACATGTTTTCAAAATCTTCATTAATTCCATGTTCTCCAATATACTC
>NW_006207268.1:1375931-1418096 GCF_000334495.1 Tupaia belangeri chinensis
CACAAGTTTGATGGACTTCTCCTTATCATGTTCTACCAAATTTTATTATTCATGATGCGCATGCCTATTCTTTCAGACCAGATTCTTCTCTCCCTGAAGTAGATTCATTTCAGCCTCCTCCTTCATGCCTGGTTGGCTCATAGTAAGTGCTCAGTAAATGTTTGATGAATGAGTGAATCACAATGCAAGGCAATCTATGATGCTGGCCACAAGAACATCACGGCCAAAGCATTCTAGACAATCACCTTCATCTCCTGCCATGAAAGCTGGAGAGGTCCAGAGAGATTCAGTCCTGATTTGCATTACTAGAGAAAATTTTATGAAAAACATGGCACCAGAGGGGGTTCTTAAATGATTGAACAAAGCACTCAGTCCGACTGAGCCTCAGCTTCTTTAATCAGCCTTTCTAACCCCTTCTCCTCATTGTGAAATTCAGGAAATACATGTTTCTTTACTGAATATGGGCCTCCTCCAATTCACAGAAGTAGCCCAAGCATTGATTTTCAAGACATAATTCACCCCTGGCACATATGTCCTAGGAAATGGAGAGCTATATGACAGAGAGACACATCATGTGTCCAAAGATAACTTCATAATGGTTTCTGGGTTGTTAAAATAGGAGGAAACCATCGCCTTTTAGAGGGAAGTTACAGTAAATGTCACCATATGAATAAACATTGTAGTGACATGCTTAAGCCTGGTTTTACTTGCTGTGATTATGTTGCCTGACTCTTACCACCAGAAGTGCTTCCCTCATATTTTCCTTCACATTAACATTTACGATGAAGGGGCAGCATTCCTCTTTGCTCACATTGGCCAAAATGAGTCCCTTTACACCCAGCAATATTTCAACAGTCACAGACCAGTGAGAGGCCAGCATAAACCCAGCTTGCTATGGACCTCAGCATGTTCCACCAGCTTTACCCCAGCCAACAGAACTGCCATTTGAAATCCATCTGCTACATTTCATGGACCTAAATTCTGACCTAGTGGGTAGTCATTGAGCTTGAACTGAGCGGAAAGAACCAGAGGTTCTAAAGGGAAACATCCTTCAGCACTGCTCTGCGTTCCCTAAGACATGAAACACCTAAGACAGCACCTTGAGGCATATTTTTCAGTGCAAAACTAGCAGGAAAAAGAACACGACTCCCCACCCCTCTTTATATTCCAATGAGATTTGCTAGTTTAACCAGAGCTGCAGTACAAAAGCACTCGTGGTTCATGTTATATTAATAGTGTGGCCTGATTATCAAAAACCATTACTCTTGGTTATCTTGCAGCGGCTGTACAGAGCTGCTATAAGTCAGAGTGACTGCCCACACAGCGTTTGCTCCATGCTTATGATAACAGTGTTCTTAATGCAAAAGTGCATTTGTAAAAATTATTGCCTTTTAAAGATCAGATTTGTTATAAATGAGATGTGATCCCACAATGGCTTTTCTCCATATAAAAAATTAAACACATAAATTAAATGTCATTATCCTGCATCGTCGTGGCTTCAATATGGGTCAGTTTACTTGTGGTCAAACTCAAAGGTATGGCTTTCAAAGCAGATGTGTTGTTAGCTGAATCCTGGCCAGGGGCATTAAGAGTCCTTTTCTTCTCCTCTTTGATCTTATCTTCTGTAGCACTGATTGCAAGCTTGGGATCCAACCCTTTTTTATGGTTGTTGAGGGCTACTTTGTTTAGTTTAGTTTTGTTTTTTAGCAGCAGTAATGATAATGGATTGGAAACCACACCATTCTCCTATAGATTCAAATCATTGTTTCCGGTTCTTTGCAGAACTCCATGTGGCTCAGAGTGGCTGCATTTATCGCCCCTACTGCTAATGCCACTGTGGTTGACTTTTTAATTTAGGCCCCCCTCACTGTGACACTTTCATAGGCTCAGGTTTTGTGTGGAAGAGACAAAGACAGGAAGGAAAGCAACTCTAATAAAGTGAAAGAACTCGGTTTTAATGCTCACTAATCTCCTTCTGTAGGTTATATGTCTCATTATACATGTTACACCAACCGGGAATAAGAGAGAGATGGCTTTACTTGTGAAAACGCAAGGGACTCTATTACTGTGCATCTTTCAAAGCTCCCAAGTTCCTTTATAAACAAAAATATAAGGGGTAAATATACACGAGTCTCTCCCCTTATGCTTTCCTATTTGAACAGCATTTTAGAATTCTTGATTGTTGTAGAAGTTAAGCTTTTCAGACCTAATTCATTAAAAAAATATATTCATGACAAGTTGTTTGAAATGTGGTCCCTTAAGCTTTTTCTGTCTTTTAGAAACTGTTTCATATCACTATCTAAGAAGAAAAGCCAGCCAAGATTTACATTTTAATTTAGTTAACCAAATAGTTCAGACTGTGTTCTCCAAAGACAAAGACCGGTCTGTAAGTGGGCCGGATTTTCCTGTATTTTATTGCTGTAATTTGCATGAGAAACACCAGATCCTGTATAATTGTTGCTTTGTTGTTGTGATAGGAGTAGCTGTTTCCAATGTCAATAATTATAACTTGAAATGAAATTTAGTAGCAGTTAGGGGGTGGGGAGTGGAGGCGACTGCCAGCCAGTGAGGCTTTCACATCAAACTAACCACAGTCTAGCCTTCTAATGTGATGGGAGCAGCCACCAGGCTTCCAGAAAAACTCCACACAAAGTAAATAGAATGAGCCAGTCACTCGAGCCTCGCACCACCGTACATCTTGTGTTATGCCATTTTGTTCGGTGTCTAATGAAGAACTAGCATGTTTTATATATGATGGTTGCTAATTGCTTCATTACTCATGCAAATCATAAAGACAAACTGTGTCTTATCATAAAATCGGGAACTAGGCCTTTTAAAAGCAAGCCTCAGGAAAGCATTATTATGCCCATGCTTCTTTAGTTCTTGCTCTCTTTCCTTCTTTCCTTTTTTTTTTTTTATGACTTTGTATTAAGTTGTAGCATTTTCTCTGTGGTCATTTGTTCCTTTAGATTAGTCTTCAGTTAAGATAAGCACGTAATGGATGAAGCAAGGGGCTGTATCGAGATTGCTGCTGCGGCTGCTGCTGCTCTGGGCCCAGCTGTGTCAGCGGACCCACCCCCCACTTTGCCCTAGATGCTCCCAACTTATCTGAGAGGAAGGACATTGTGAAGAGCGGGTGCAGAATCTGGGATCTGCCCATATAACCATGAGTCTGCATCAGCCCTTTGTCAACTCGGGGAGATTCCACTGCTGTGACTCGCTGCTGTACCAGTACTACTAAAGGTAAGAGGAAACCAACAGAGTGGAAAAGAGAAAAATGAAAGAGTAAGCAGGGTAGAGATCTGAACACCTCCTAAGACCCCCAGCAGAGTCGGGTATAGTGAGAGACAGTTACCTCTTCCTTACTGGAAATTTGGAACCTCCTGAGCTCCTTATTCCAGGTAATTAACACCTTCGTGTTGACTGAGTCTACTTCCCACATTTTCCTGATAATCAGTTCATAGCAAATAGGCCACATCCTGTTATCCTTGTTTTCCTTATCAGAGAAGAACAGTCTTCAATGAAGGACTTTAAAAACAAAATCCATAAATTTATTAACATAAATTAAAAATCTCACAAGGTTGTTTTCATTAAGGCTTCCAGCTCCAGGATGGCAGGCATATGAACGGGAAAACTAAGGAATCTTTTATGGTGAATATAATTCTACACTAACTAGCAGAGCTAGCGTCAAGGTAACAAAGAAAATCTGCCTGTGCACTAATTCCTCACCGCAGCTGTTGGGGTGTTAGATTAGGAGGCTGTACACCTTTCCCAGGAATATTAAAGCAGACTGTCTAACCGCCTGTGTTTGTCCTCGTAGCCTCATTCTTGCTGCTAGCAGAGCATGTCCCAACTGTTGTCAATTTATCAATGTAACGTGCACTGGTGGGCACAGTGTGAGCAGCCATTAGGACAGGTGCCTCTATCCATCACAGCCAGTCACTTATTCCACCTTGTCAAGGAAACTAAATGGAGCTTTTGGAGAAATGTAAACAACTCTCTAATGGACAATCAAAGCACCACTTTCTGAAGCAAACAAGAGGAAGAAATCTGACAAGACATTTTTAGGGGGGGAGGATAATATTTAAGTGTTTTCTAAAAGAATTTTTAGTGGTTGTGGTTTTAAAACACCAGGGTGGAGTGGGCATGAGAGGAAGTAAATGGGAGAAGTAAAACAAAGTCCTTTTTGTGGCCAAAGATGGAGAAATTAGGATTACGATGTGGTGACATGCTGAGTGGAGGAGCCATCAGTTCTTCTGGGGAAGGATCATGAAGTTGACAAAGAAAATCAACTTAAAAAAAAATCAACCATTCTTGATCCAGATTGAAGGCTCATCATTAAACATTTTTTATTAATATGTTTTTAAAGTTCCAAATGTACATAAGGAGAAAAGAAAAATACTATTTAAGTAGCCACTTCATAAGACCACCCTTCATGGCAGATGCCTGACTTAACAGATGGCTTTTTAGTTGTGTCCTGGAACACAGAAAAGTCAGCTTCGTCAAACCAAGAGAAGAAACAAATTCCTCAGAAAACACCCTGACTTTAACCCCCTGCTTGGGACCATTCTTAGCTGATCGGCATCCCACTGTCTTGATGTTGCTGAGGGGGAGGAGACTCTCTCCAAAGTAGCAATTTCCAGCACGTGCAGTCCTGACTGCACCTTGAATGTCACTGTGAAGTGATGAGGTAGCCAGGGCAAACCGTGGAGCGCAGGTGTTGCTGGCACGCTGAGCCCGGTGCCTCCAGGCAGATGGACAGCGCCACACTGCGCCAGCTGAAGCTTCTGGGTGGTCTTCCAGGGATGCTCCGTGGTTATCCATTCTCCAGGCAACAAAGACAGGAGTAGCTGCCAATAGCTGCACCGTGGGAGCGGAGAGGTGGCCAATGTCAGGGCCGAACGCAGATAAAGAGAAAGGGAGATGCTCTGGAAAAAGGCTGCCTTCGGGGATCAGGTGGTGGCTGGAAGTCAAAAGGTCATAGCACCCTAGTCAGCTGACATGTCTGGGGGTAAATAAGAAGCCTGAGTTGGGAGTGTTGAACTTGGCCCTGACATGCTCCCATATGAAAATGCCTGCCTGAGTCAACTTGGACTTCCCTGGTAGGAGTCAGATACTTTGTTTTCATAGTGTCCCTAAGTTATGGTTACCCTGGGATCTAGGGGTCAATATCCTATTCAGATAAGAGGAGTAGGAGTTGGATGTTAATAGCTTTCAGCATTCTAGGAGCATACAATGACCTCCGTTCTATGCCCTGCTCTTCCTAATAGCTGGGACTCAATAGAAGGGACGGTGGTAACAAACTGCCTCTGTGGGGAGAACATGCATGTTTGTTTCCAGGTTTCCAAACCAGTGCTGTTCATTGGAACATTTCTGCGACAATGGAAATTTCTTTTTGCTATGCCCAGTGCGGTAGCCATTAGTCATATCTCACTTTTGAGCAGTTGAAATTTGGCCAATATGATTGAGAAACTGAATATTTAACTTTTACATCATTTTAATTAATTCAAATTTAAATAGTCCCATGTGGTTAGTGGCTACAACTGGAAAAGACAAATCTAGACCCATCACCTGAAAAATATTTGACTGAGTAATGCATCTGTGAAGATGTTCTGGCGCTGCATTGTCTAGTACGGCCTTCCACATGAAACGATTTAAATTAAAATTAATTATAAGGAACTATAATGAAATATTTAGTTTCTTCGCTTCAGTAGCAACATTTCCAGTGTTCAATGGACACACATGGCTAGTGGTTCCTGAATTCTGCAAGCATAGAATATTTTCATCAGCAGTCCAATTAGACAGAGGAGCTCTGGAACTCAGTATAGACACCATTGCAAAAAACTAAACCACTAAAAGACAGTCACTTAGTTCAACAAAATATTTACAGGTATTGTTAAAAGTAAAACTGAAACACAATGTGTTAAGGAGTTTGGATGGGGACCGGCAGGTGGCGTAGTGGTTAAGACGACTGGACTCTCACATGGCTGACTGCAGTTCAAGTCTGGGATCTAGTAGCTTACTTTCTCACTTCTCTTTCTCTGTCCCTCTTTCTGATCAACTTCAAAATAAATAAAATGATGATAGTGAATAAAATTAAATAAAAAATAATTCTTAAGAAAAAAAAAAAGAGTTTGGATAAGCAAACAGTGATTTCATGAATCCAGAAATACCATACCAAAACAGAACTTGGGGCTCTGTTGGAAAAACACAAGGGGTAGAGCAACTAGGAAGTAAGACAAAGACAGTAAGACAGTACCTGACTGGTTACAGTTACACGGCAGCATTATTTGGCCTGTCCCACTGGTAACTTCCTAGTTACAAACTATAAATCAGTGGTGGCAGCTGCTTGTTGAACTTAAGTTTTGTTTTTCTCTACTGCAAACATTTACAAGACATTGCCCAAGTTAAGTTCTGCTTATGCTTTGCCTTTCAAGCTTACTTTCAAGGCCTAACTGGTTTTGTCTGCTTGGACTATTTTTAGGCCTACTTTCCATGTTAATTTTTTATAATTTCTATAATTTTTATAGAAAAAATTATTTTCTACAATTTTTTACCAGGCACTATGCCAAATGTTAGGACTATCGTTACATGGAAATTTGTAGCCTGGCCCACATGAAACTTAGAAAGAAGTAAAGATGCAAAAAAGTAAATAACAATACCACTATCTAGTAGTAAAAGGGGTGAACTATGGGGTAACGAATGAAAATTATGATAGCACAAGAAAAGATCAACTAACCCAAACTTCAAAGATCAGAACACGTTTGCCAGAAGAAATGTCAAAGATGGTCAGACTGAGGGGATAAGTAGGTATTACCAGCAGCATCAGAGGGTGTGGTGCATCTTTCAAGGGATGACCTAACTAGAAAAGCTAGCTCACACGGGCCTGGTACTTCCAAAGTACTTGGTCCTAGTCTAAGCACGCTAGAGAAGTGTTGTAGGTTTTAAGCAGAGAAATGAACCAATTATAGGTCTACTTTCGAAAATTCAAGGACTCAGTAGAGAATTTAACTTGCCACAAGGGGCAGCACTGGAGATCCGTTAGAAAGTTTCTGCAATAACTCAAGGCAAAACATGATGGCTGCCTCAAGTATGTAAAACAGTTGAGATTAAGTAGGTAAACCTGAACATTTTCAGAAATTAACACACTTAATCCTTCATTGCTCAAAGAAGTTGGCTGACCTTTCCGGGGGCAATTATTTATTTAAAGATAGCCATCTGGAAATAAAAACAAACACACAGTTGGAAGTCTACTTGTGATATTCTATTTCCCTATAGAATAATATGATTTTTAAATCTACATTTAAATCTACATCTATAGTGGATGTTCTAGATTAAAATCCTTTTTTTTTTTTTTTTGAGAGATTTCTTGCTATAAGGTCTGAGTACTCACCAGAAAGACAGAAAGCAAGAAATCATTCCCCAGGGACGATGGCCATGCCACAATCCCTTCTCCTTCATTCTCCTCTCGGGATTTTGGGCATGCCATACACATGTAGTTGGTATGAGTTTCAAGCCTCCAGGTCCAGGACTTGAACTGTGGTCAGCCAGGTGGATCTAGCGATGTAACCATTACACCATCTGCTGGCCCTGATTAAAACCCTTTCAAGGCCAGTAGTCATGCTTACTTCAATTGATACAGCATTCAGTGTAGCATCATAAGCAGATTAGTAAGTAATTAAAGCTTCCTGATACTCCGAAAAGTGAGTTTAGATACTCTCAAGATAGACAACCCAGTGATATTAAATTTTGGTTTTGTCTATGCTTTAAGAAATATTTCTTTATAAAGCTTTAACTTCAGTTTTCTAATGGAAATTGACACACTGAATTGCCTTAGTAAGAAAGTTTCAGATTTCTTGATTTTAGGTTTCTCGGTTTTAGATTTTTCAATGATTTGCCTATCAATTTGTCACATTGTCTTAGAATGTCCAGGCTGCTACAAATAGATACCGGAAACCAGGTGACTTATAAACATCAAACCTTTATTTCTCACAGTTTTGTAAGTTGGGAATTCTAAGAGCAGGGTACCGGCAGATTTGGTGTCTGGCAGGGGCTTGTTCTTTACTGTGGAGAAAGAGAAAGGCAGTTCTCTGGGGTCAGTCCCTTTGATAAGAGGACTAATTTCCACTCATTAGGGTTCCACCCTCATGATCTAACCCTCCTAGAAGCTACTCATATTATCACAATGGTGATTAGGTTACAACATATGAATGTCGGGGTATATGGTCAGACCCTGGCATACATATACTGCTGGCAAGATGAATTTTTCTCAGATAGACAGACATCTGCATTTATTAATTTTTAATTTCATTGGGATTTAATGGTCACTGCTTTACAGCTTTTGATAGGACACTAGTTGACTCCTAAAAGGATTGATTTTGTTATCTCCAAAGGAAAAGAACAGGAAGAACAGGGCAGCTCCGGACTGGCCCAGGGCAGAAGCATGAGGAAGGAAGGTGGTCATAGACCACTTGTAGCTTCCTCAGAGATTTGAGCCCTGAGTGTAGACCCATCGAAGGTAAGATGGAACCAGGAAACCCAGATATTAATTCCCACCTTCCCCTCGTCAGCAAATCTGGTTCACAGACCAGACCAGAATCGTGAAAACGTTTGGCTCAGCCACAATGGCTCAGGGCACCACTGTGCAATCCTGGAGCCCTGAAGAAGGCCTGAGGTGCAGGTTGTGGGTTGATCTGATCATACTTGGTGTGCCCGCAATCCTGGCTACCTGGAATGCTGGGGAGAGCATCATAGAAAAAGACCCTGCCTGAGAGTTCTCTTTCTCATTTCCAGGACATAAACTTTCTAGAAAAGAAAGTGTGAAAATATTCAAAACCAGGAATACCCAATAGTGTTCTGTTATTGCCATTTGAAATCTAAAATTCCATAATGTATTTTAGCATCCATGAACGTAACATTCATGGATGTTTCATTATTTGTGACTAACCCTGAATGAAGTTAATCACAATGACATCCCTTTGGGGGCCGATATAATACCCCTTTGAGTATTACAGTGTAAACATTTTACACAAATGTTTTAAGTATCTGTTGAGGCTCTGAGCAGTTCTATCACTTGCCCAAGGGCCCCCAGTTAGTAAATTTGCAAAGCCAGGCTTGTCTAATTCCAAAGTGAGTGCCTTTGACCACATTATCCTGCCTCTCAACAGTGTACAGTGCTTTAATATTACTGAGGCATGAAATTCAACGGCTGGTTCTGGTGGCTGAGGCAGAGACTGAACCCTTAGCTGGTTGAGTGCAGGCCACAGAGATCCTCTCTCCCTGGGGCTCGATTGCTCGCACTCCCTGCAACAAACAAAAGAACAAAACCACTTGGTGTGAAACCCTGCTGAAGAGTAAACTAATTGTCTGAGACTGGTGATAAAACTGAAAAGAAATCATGCTTTTTAAGAACTTAAGGATTTACAAAGGTTTCAGTCCATGATAACATTACAGTGGTGCTCAGGTGCAAGGCAGGTGGAGAAAGTAGAGGGGTGAGACTATGGCGTTTGGAAATAGTTCTGGATTGTTTCTTTTCTGATGAGCAGGCATTTTCTGGCCACTTAGAATTGGGGTGTAGTCACTGTTCTACTTAAGACAGGGCTGGAGTACGTGTCATTTGTGTCTGACTAACATCATGTGACTGGACCATATAAGCCTCAGTCACGCTATAAATGCTACGTTAGTATTACCAAGAATATGTATGTATATTTTCATATATCGGGTGTCCCTCAATTTGGAAAACTTACTGTAAAGCTAAATTCCTTAAGTTGCATGTTTTTTATTGAGTTACAGTAAAAGGAGGAAGACAAAATTGGGATAGAGGTACTCTTATTTGTGAGGATCATCTTAAACCTGATAGGAAAGTTATTTGGTGAAGGTGTGAAATCAGACTACTTTCAATAAACATGATTCGTTTTTAGGGAGGATGAGCAAAATTACTCTAGATGTTCTCTTCTTCCTAAGGCATTCTTCCAGGTTCTGTTTTAACTATGCTGGTGCCAAGAAAGCCTTCACTGCTGGGTTATACTGTTCTGTTTAAATAGAAGAAAAAAAAAAAAGGAATGTAGAAAGCCATTCTCCACTTTATGGAGAATTCCTAAAATCAACAGTTCTCTTTTTCCCTGACCCAACTCTCTACTTTCCACATTAGGAAAAACAATAGTATACATGAGATTAACTTAGTCTGACAAATTATATGCGCTGCTTTTTTTCTTTCCTGTCGTTTTCCTTACTTTTCTCTTTTCCTTTCGTTACCTCTGGGATGTCACTGAATTAGAAGATGACATGTTTTTCTTCTGTGGACATCATTCCTTTGTTTTTGCTTCTAGCAGCATCTTCAGCAGCACCCTCCATTTATTTAGAACCCATCCGTTTTTTCGTGGAATAAATATACATTAAGAATCTGCTATGACACGGGCACTGTGTTAGGCACTGGGAATACATATCAGAAAAATAAGAATAAAAAATAACAAAGAGAAAGAAACCTGCTCTCATGGGGCTTACATTCTGTACATACCAGTGGTTCCCAGCAACAGTGATTTTGTCTCTCCACTCCTCCCACGATGTTGGGCATCATCTAAGGACATATTTAACTTTTTTGTTTGTTATAGCTGGGGGAGTGGTGCTACGAGCATTTGGTAGGTAGGAGCCAGGGAAACTGTTAAGCATGCTGCAATGCAGTTATTCAGTCGAAAATGTCCATAGAGCTGAGGTTAAAAAATCATGATGATTAAAAAATCCTGCTTTATATATATATGAATATTTATATATATATGAATATTTCATATTTCATATGTATATCATATATATAAATATTTCATATATATCATATGCTTTATGTATATCATATATATCATATATTTATATATGATATATATTTCATATTTATATCATATATATCTGATATTTTATATATAATATTATATATAATATATTATACATAATCCTGATTTTATACACACACACACACACACACATATATATATATATAATGCTGAAAATTGAATGTCAAATGATTATGTCTGTATAGCACAGAGATCTCCAGTTCTAGGTGTACCTGTCCTAGATATTGGGATAAGAGATGGTAGAAGTTTTGAAGTAAATATTTCAGAATCCATAGCCTGAATGTATTAGTCAGGCTCTTTTGATTGCAATCAAGAAGACATCTAATTTTTAAAAACTACCAAAAAAAATTATATTAGTATGCAAAGCTGGGAAAATGCTGCATAGCTTTCAGAAGTGAGGAAACGCTACAGATCTCAGGAGCTAAGTGGGTAGTCTCTGCTTATAGGACCCTCTCATTCCCTTCTCTTCTCATTTTGCTTTCTCTTCTCTTGGCACAATGGTGCCTCATGTGCTACCACTACAGAAAGGACTTTATCTAGGAGAGTGGCCTTTAGAACCCCTGACTTAGAACCCATAGAGGAAAAATGTAACTATTTAGGCATAGTACCCTACACCAAATACCATATTCATCTTTGTTCTGATCACATACCCACTCAGTGAGCCCATCTCTGTTCCAGGGGGTGTGGCAATTTGATTGGTCATACCCACCCTTAAAGCAAAGCATTCAAGTGGTAGTAATAGAGGCTGGGGTGTTATTATTCACAATCCCATTACATCACAATGAATGGGCAAAAGGCAGTTCTGTAAAGGGAAAAAAAATGATGAACTGAAGAAACACAATATGCATATACAGGTATAGTACAAAGAAAGATGTAAAATCACATCCATGGTTTCAGCAGTAATCAGGCTATTCTAGCACGAGGATCCCTTATATTGACTCCTCTCTTTCCCAGCCTTTTGCTATACAAAATATTTGAGATGGTAATGATACATTTATTGTATTACAGTGATTTTTTTTTCTGTTAAACTATATTCTGAGCAGTTACTTTGAAACTTGAAAATAATCAGAAACTTCCTTGGTTACTCAATAAAGAAATTATTCCAAAAAAAAAAATCATTCCATCAATCAATACATATTGATTAGGCACTTCTATAGGCAAAACTTTGTACCAGGGACATGGAAGATGCAACAAAAAAGGACAGAATACTTGTTTCTGGCCAATAGTCTAAGTAAAACCTAAGTATCTGAAAGTTTTCCTAACAGTATTTGTCCCTGCATCAAAGGCAAATATCACTATAACATCACCTGTGTATTAGGTCTTCGGAAAAGTCATGATGCATGTTTGCATAGAAAAACCTAGAAAAATATGTCATGGCTTTTTGGATGACTCAATATAAGTTAGTCTAGAGAGTAAACAGCCCCTGACTTATAATTGTCTGTTTGCTTCCACCTGTTATTCTTTAGACTTGACACCTTTCCTGCCCAGCCTATGACCTGCTAGAAACACTTTAACATGGTGAGACTCCATTTTGGTCTTGTCTGGTAATAATGATAAAAGCAGCCACTATTTTTTGGACACTGTGCTGTGTATTTGCCTTCACATCACGCTAACTCTTTTGGACCACCCTGCATGATCAGCATGTATGTCCATTTTGAAGAGTTAGACTTGGAGGCAACAAGAAGCCTGATAACTCTATGATGACACAGCCTAGAAGTGACAGGGTCTGGGGGATAGAAATGTATCTGACTCCAAGCACTGTTCTCTTAGCCACTTTGGTGTAGTCTCTGAACCACTTCTACCTCAGTGAGACAACCAGGTAACAGAAATGATAAATATCTTTCATTTGGTATAGAGACTAAGAACTCTAAGGGTTCAAAGAGAGGGACATATAAAGGAAATTTAGGACAGCTTTTGATAGAAAAGAATATGGCAGGTTTTCATTCATTCCAGGTGTTCTGCTCCTAGGCTCAGACCAATTACCATAGCTTCTACATAACTCGCATTAGCCCTGCAAGGTAGTATGTGATTGGTCGTATCCGCCCTTAAAAGCACATGACCTGTTGGTGGAAAGGAATGAGAATATCCTACCTGTGCCAGGGACTGCACTAGGTTCTTCCACACATTATGTCAACGACTCCTCTGAAGGCATCGGGAGTAGCCACTGTGGCCTCTCTTTATAGGTTTAAAACTATTTTCCAGAATGATTAATTAATGAGAGCAAGGCCAGAGATAGAAGTAAAGCCACGATTCCAATACATTTGTTTGGTTCTGAGGCCCATGTTCTTTTGACTGCTCCTGGCACTACTGCCATCCTCATCCCATCCATGCCCTAGAAAATATTGATTATTTAAAATAAGAGATTAAAAAGCATAGCCTTCTCTACTGGCCTCTCCCATGCTAACACCATGACTTTCTTCTCGGTAAACATACAGAAACCTGTATGGGCAACAGAGAGCCCATGTACCTTGAGCAGTGCTGGTGTCTTCCTGCTTGTTGTAAACCTGGTAATTAACTTTTGTCAAGCTTGGTAGAAAGGTGAACAGGGTTCTGTCATTCTCCACATGTATAACAACATTGCTACTTTTTAAAACAGGAGACAGTGCTTTTCTCAGGTGGGAATGCATTTGCACGCACAGTTTTAGGTGTTCCGCTCCCAAAATCATCACAGAGGAAACGTGGAGAATGCAGATTGACGAGTATGGTTTGTAGAGCTCACTTATTTTTGCAATAAAGGATGACTTCCAAAAAATGACATGAGTACAGAGCTTGTGTAATCTCCATTCCCAGTGATTTTTCTTTGATTGATGTGCCATTAATACTTTAATTGGCAACAGGTGCAGCTGATTGTTGGTTCCTACGCTGAGAAATCTGAAATTGAACATAAGGTTCTGATAAATTAATAAACTCCTCTGCTCCAAACAGTTGTTGCTGCGAACTAACTTTCCATGGAGCACTGCTCCATCAAGCACACTGAATTCTTTATGTTAAAAAGCAAAGTGTTACTTAATGATAAATTAAAATTACACAAAGAGCCACAGATAGAACACAATAACATCCCCCTCCTAGGGAAAAGGGAAATTGCTGGAAGGAGCAGAAGAATGTGATTTATGAAATAAATTGGTTCCCTTTTTTAGACTAAAGCATTTTGTCTCTAGATTCTATATCACTTCATTAAAATAATTTTGTGTTATTCAATATAAATGGGGGAAGGGTAAATAAAGGATTTCTACAGAAGGTCCTTTTTCTCCCCTAGGTAAAAATTAATATTGAGTAGAAACCTAAGGGGAAAAATTTCAGAGGTTCTATATAAAAGATCTAGGTTAGGTTTTGCTTTATTTATTAACCCCCATATGTGTGGATGTCATTTACAATAATGTTACTGCAAGAATTTGACAGACACAGAGTGTTAGGCCTTAATGTCCTATCAGTAAGAAATATTTATTCACAGGCCTGGTTGTGATGGTGAATGAACACCATCACCACCATCTCTGTCTCCTGAACCAAACACAGAATATGACTCAGTGTATATAAAGAGGTAGATGGGTATTAGAGTTTCACCCTCTTACAAATTCAAGAAGCTCAAAAGCTGTCAGAGAGCCTAATGCAGGCAGAAGCTGGGCATAGGGGTACGAGAGCAGTAGCTTGAGCAGAAGAGGATTACAGATCTCCATCGGGGACTAGACTGGGGAGACATTTCTAGTTGTGCCCCTTTTTTTCTCCCATATGAATCTTTGCTGAATTTCAGCTAACAGGAGTCAGAAAGGCAACCCAGGAAGTTTAGAACCATCTTTAGGCTCTGGGGCTAAGTCAGAGAAGTGAAGGCGGGTGATCATGGGAAGCCAATGTCATTGAGTCCAGGTGAGCTGATCCCATGAGTATTTCATCTCCCCCTTTCTCTACCTTGTAGAATCTCCTGGACCATATTGCAAAGGAGTAGAATTTGTAAATGGGAAATAACAGGGATTTGTTAAATCCAGAAAAGTTATCTCTAGAAATTGTTTCCCCTCATACCCCATCAGAACAAAGAACTTCCCAGTATGAGTATAAGCCAGGACCTAGACTTTGCCCCTCCTCCTATATTGACAGGAGTAGCAAAGATAGCTAAAAGTCCCAAGTAGTAATGGCTGAGTTCACAGGGGAAAAAAAAATAAGACATCTGAGAAGCATCACTAATAAGAACAGAAATTAAAGTAACCTATACCACAGAGTCAAATACATGAAATAGACAAGAATTTAAAGTAAGCATAGTAAGTATAATATCTTCAGAAAGAGAGAGGGGATATGGTAAGCATGAAATAGGAGCAAAAATTATAAAGGAAAATTAGTTAGAATTACTGGGTATAAAAAGTATAATAACTGAATTAAAAAAAAATGGTTGGGTTGGTCGAAGATCAGGATGGATACAGTCATAGAATAGAAGCAATTGGAAGGGGAAGGCTACTTCTGGGTGTCAGCCTGAGTAGACTAAGTAATACCAAAGTCTAAGTACCTGGCAATGTATTATTCTGGGTGTGTCTATGTAAGTGTTTCCAAAGAACATTAATATGAGCCTGAGTAAATGAAGCAGAGAAGATTTGCCCTCAGTGTAGGCTGACATGATCTAATAAATAAGAGGCCCAGAGAACACAAATATAGAAGGTGGACTGGCCTCTTTCTGAGAGCAGGATAGATTTCTTCTGCTCTCTTTGACATCGCAATTCAAGGCTTACCTACCTTTGGACTCTACAACTTACACCAGAAGCCCCCCAATTTATTAGACATGTGGCCTCAGACTGAGAATTATTCCACCAGCTTCCCTGCCTTTGAAACCTTTAGATTTGGGCTGAGCCATACTCCCCATATCCCAGGGTCTCCAGCTTGCAGAGGGTCTGTTGTGGAATTTCTCAACCAACATCATCACCTGAGCCAATTTTCCTAATGAACCTTTCTCACTTATTTATAAACATATCTCATTGGTTCTCTCTCTACAGAACTCTGATTAATGTATTGGGTCACCGGAAAGGTCATGATTTAGTTTTGCATTGAAAAGCAGAAAAAAATACATGACGACTTTTTTGATGACCCCAAAGTAAGGATAAAGTGATCAAAGAAACAAGTAAAAAAGGGACTTGAAAGCAAATTTCAAAATCTGGCCAACAAGAGTACCAATAAGAAGGAAAAGAAAATGGAAGAGTTAGTGAAAAAGCAATGACAGAGAGTTTCTCAAGATTAAGGAATGATTTAAAAGAATAATAGAGTTATTTAAAATACCAAAGTCCATGTCAAAATTCAAAAACCTTACACAGAGCAAAAGCAGAAGTGCAAAGCAAAAGAAAGTAAGAAGAGTGCTGAAATTCTTGTCATGTTCAGAGTAAAGATGTATCTATCGATAAACTTTTGATGTGGATGAAGGAAATGGTGCAGAAGTGTGGGTATAAATAAGTTAAGGATATGCATTAAGAGAATAAAAAAGAAAGTAATCTTCAGAGCAACAAACTTAAATTTAATTTACTCAAGAGAAAAAAGACAAAAAAAAAAAGACAAAGAGTGAATAGTACACAGAAAAAATTCTAACATAAGAAACATTGAAGGGTTAAAAATAATTTATTGGAAAGATATTCTAGACAAGTATGAACCCAAAGAGAGCAAGAGTAAAAAAAATTTTTGGAGAGGTTTTTGCTATAGGGCACATGCGCTCACTGGAAAGACAGAGAGAGACCAAGAGACAGAAAGCTAAAAATCACCCCCCAGGGGGGATGGCCATGCCACAATCCCTTCTTTTTCATTCTCCTCTTGGGATCTTGGGCACGCACGCACATGCGCCCAGCGTGAGTTTAAGCCACCGGTTCCGGGACTTGGTTGACTACATGGGAGTTCAGCAACATAGCCATTTTGCTAACTGCTGGCCCCAAGAGTACATTTTTAATACTGGACAAAAGAGAATTTAAATTATAACAAAAAATTATCTACAGGACAGAACAAATATTTAGAAAATAAAATTATTGTTATTATATACTACGAAATAATATAGCTTGAATTCACTTTATAAGCTAAGTGATGTACAGTGATTGAATGTACAAAATAAATTAAAATAAATAGAAAAAAAGAAAATTTATGCAGGTATCAGCAGAAGAACTAAAGAAAATAATAGCTATATCAGCAATAGTACATGGAGATTAATCCATTTTTCTCAGAACTTGATAGATTAGGTAGATAAAGAGTTGAAAAAATTAATAATATCCTTTACAAACTTCATTTTTTAAAAGTTTATTGTTTTCTTTCATATGAAATAAAGTGAGAAAGATACAGGGACCCCTGACAGGATACTCCTAGCCCCAATCTACTCCTAGCCTCTGAGAAAGTAGGTGTCTGATTTAGACAGGTAGACCCGGAATTTAAACCCAGGTCTTTCTCGTGATTCCAACATCTTGAAGGAGGGCCCTACCACCTATGCTATCATGGCTGGTCAAAATAAACTTCATTTAAGCAATATATATTGCAATGAGTTATTTGGAAGTTTTAGTTGTAGTACAAGGTGGTTTTACCACCCACCCAAGAACTTCTGCCTCATATTGTCAAAATCTTGCTTTGGCATTCTTTAATGACAACTTGGGTAAATGCCCTCTTTGGTTACTCTTAATTACTAAAAGTTCAGTTTAGTTAAGACTTCAAACTCAGTTTCAATTTAAAGCACTCTCTCTCTTTTTTCTTCTCTCCTTAATGTAAACAGAATGCAAGGATCTGTAGTGGTCAGAGACCACGGTATGCTCTTTCTCTGCTCCTCTCGTCTCTAGTAGCATACAGGAAGGGCAAGGAGTGAGGTATAGTCTAATAATGAATTTTCCCTTTCCTTTTCACAAGATGCAACTCTTCTCCTGTCTAAAGTAAGACATTTTATCTAATTAGTCAGTTATTGGTGATAGGGAAGTACTCTGATCTCTGTGGTTCAAGCTGGTCTGTCAGTTTACATCTCTTCAAGAATCCTCTGCCTTACTCCACAAGAGAGAAGAAGAAAAAACCTCTCATCAGGAACTTCACTCCCTGCAAAACTGAACATCTGGGGACTAAACTAAGCTGAGGCTGTGAGGTTCTCACCTCAGGCATAAAATTAAAGGAGGCATTGAAAAACAGTAATCAAGAATAATAGAATTTAAAAGATTGTTTAAAAATCAAAATTAAAACAAAACAAAATCTATGATGAATCAAATACCAAATTTTAAATAAAAAGCAGTCAATATTGTTGACTTTTCCTTTTGCCTCAGGCTCCACTGTGGCACTGGAAAGTTTTGATTTTAACTGCCTCTTTCCCACCCATCCACAGTACTTCTATGTAGAGAGGAGAGAAGGTTGGGATTGGCCAATGACAGCAATAGCAGGCAGGGTCAGTTGTTCTTCCTCACAGTAAACCCTGAGGAAGCTGTGGTACTTCTACTGAGGGTCCAAGACAAAAATAAGAAACTTTGTGCCCCGCGTTTACACCAGATGACCCTACCTTTTGGCTAATTCAAAAGCAATCCCAGAAGCTGAGTGTTTTAGTCCATTCTGTTGCATAAAACAGAATATACCTGAGTTTGGGTATATACCTGAGTTTGGGTAATTTAAGAGAAAAGTGATTTATTCAGCTCACAGTTTAAAGAGATCAGATTCAGGGACCACATCTGGTGTGGGTTTGCTGGATGTATCAAGACATGACAGTGGGCAGGAATTTGAGCAGATCAGCACATGGTCTGTATCTCATTCCTTCTCTTTATGAACTTAGCACGACTCAATCATGAGGGCCTCACCACTAACTACCTTAACCCTAATCTTTTTCTCTGACTACCTTTCAACACCATATAAATAAGCTTTCTCTTAGTATTTTCATAGTGCAACCAAGTTCTAACATATGGATTTTTAAGGACTTTCAAATCATAGCACCTGGTGAAAGATCTAGAGAAAGAAAAACTACCCACACCTCCAGCAATTCAGAATACATGTTTTAAGTGTATGTGATACACTATAAAAAATCTCCATATTCTAGGTCAATAATATTGGAAAGGAATTATAGGTTGAATGAAGTTTTTAAGTGCCAATATTCAGCTATATTTGATGGAGAAAAATGACAATTTCATTTGGTGCAAACTAGTATATCAAGCAGATATATTCTCTAACTACAGTGCTATACTATTAAAAATCAATGGCAAAGGGAGAGCTTTAAAAATATTTCCAAATATTGGGACCAGCAGTTAGCATAATAGCTATGTCGCTGAACTCCCATGTAGTCGACCGCAGTTTGAGTCCCGGACCTGGTGGCTTAAACTCATGCCTGGTGCATGTGCATGAATACCCAAGATCCTGAAAGGAGAATGGAGGAGAAGGGATTGCGGCATGGCCATCTCCCTGGGGGGTGATTTCTATCTCTCTGTCGCTCTCTGTCTTGCTGGTGAGTACACGTGCCATATAGCAAAAACCTCTCCAAAAAAATTTTCCAAATATTTAACATAATCACAAAACAATAGAAAATCTCTGCCTTCAGCAAGTTTAATTTGGACTAGGCTCTTTCTATTAAACTCTGCTACAAAACGTGTATATGTAACCTAAAATAACCATTTAAAACAGTGGAGAGCAACCAACACAGACAAAACTTGAGAGGCTCTGTCTCCTGAGAGAAGGGAAACAGTGAGATCTACCACTGCTTAGCTATGTACCCATGAGAATTTGCCAATTTTTAATGTGAGGGAATAGAATTCTAGCAGAAAACGGCAGTTCTGGTGGTTTGAGGACAGATGGTGGAGTTGAGGACAGCTGAAACAGCTGGGAATTGAGGGGCAAAATCCTGAAAGATGAAAACCACCAGCAAGTCAGCCTAAAAATATCCATTCAGATTCCATGTTAGGCTTTGGCCTATTTGTAACCCTAAGGATATGATCTCAAAGCCTACTAGGAACCAGCACTGGAAAACCAAAGGGCTGAGCATAGAATTTAGAAGCCCTGTGGTAGTAGGAAAAAGATAGGAATTCAAGGCTTACCAAAATGGAATGACTTTGGTAAACATTCCAGGCTTCCAACTGGGATATCAGAAAGTCTTCATCCTAGGAGGAGAGACAAAACAGAATAGTCCTAAAATCAATCTTCAACAGGATTAATGGGTCTACATGTACTCTGCTGCCAGGAGAATTTTTAACCCCCTTATAATACCATCAACCAAAGTTTTTTTTAAAAGGTTTTTACCTTAGGGCACATGCTTTCACCAGGGAGAGAGAAGGAGTGACAGAGACAGTGAGAGGGAAAGTGAGAAATCACCACCCCCCAAAGGGAGATGGCCATGTGGCAACCCCTTCTCCTCTATTTTTTCCTGGGATCTTAAGTATGCATGCACATGTGTCCAGTGTGATTTTCAAGATACCAGGTCTGGGATTCAAACCACAGTTGGCCATGTGGGAGTCCAGTAGGTAACCATTGTGCCATCTACTGGCCCCTATCAACCAAATTTCTATACACAAAATTTTTTCAGTGAAAACACTCAAACCATACCACTTGGTGAGAAATGCAAATAGTTTAGTGCCTGTGGGAGAGTGGTAAGACATAAAACTGGGGGGCGGGGGGAAGGATGCAGTGACCCAGTTAATAAGATAATTGGCACCGGGGATAGAGTGGCAGAGGAGTCCACAGACAGCACCTAATATGTGCCGAGTATCATTCTGCATTCTATGTTTCTAAACTCATTTATCCTACACTTGAGGTAGCTTCCACCATTATCTTAATTTTACAGATAAGGAAACGGAGGCACAGAAAGTTTAAGAAACTTGTCCACACGATTTATAAATGATTGAGCCAGGATTTGAAGGCAGGCAGTGTCAGTATCTGTGTCCGTAGCCATCACACCCTAGAGCAGGAAACAGATATTAGATGGTGACAACTGTGATAAGTGCTGTGAAAGAAAAAAATAGGGGACTGGGGAACCCTTCCTCAGATTGGGACATCTTAAACAAATTGAAGGAACATGATCTCTTCTCATAATCATATTTCATCAATTGAACTGAGTCCTAAATTTGGATCTTCAAACTTCAAGGACAGCTCAGGACTTCTTTCTCTTCCCTTGTATTATAGCCTTGAAGAGTCCAAAACTGAAAGTCGAGAAAGGACTTAACCGCAAGTCAACTACTACTGTATTATTGTGGGGCAGAAAGAACACTTGATGGAAAGGCAAGAACTCAGTATGTGGGTTCATGGAACTCTGTGCCTCGGTTTCCCTTTTTGTAAAATACTAATCCCTTTCTGGCACTAGATAATTGCTGAGGCCCTGGCAGCTTTCACATTTTGTGACCTTAGCTTCAGATACATCTTTCAGTGGGGCCGTAACTGGGCACGCCCAGTTACCTGGCGCCTTTAAGGCATTTGCCAGAAGTCACAAAATTACATTGCCGAAAGGAATTAAGTGGTTAAAGGAATGTTATGCTCAAACCCCCAGATATTTATGCTTTAATAGATAAGTCTAAGTATCTATAAATAGGAAAGCCGGTCCTGTTGAAATGAGCGGAATGATTAGCAGGACACTCAAAACACCAGAAATATTTGGTCTGACTGGAGCTAACTAGCAGAAACCCTTCTCTTATACGACTACACCTAGTACTCACGCTTGGCCCATTGTAGACACTCAAATAGTATTTGGTCTTTTCGTACCATCCATTACCTCCTGCTCTCTCTGTTTTCTTAACTCCTGATGAGACCTTTCTAATAAATTTGTTATCCTATTTATTCTTCTTTTTGGGTAATTTTATAATTATTAACTGCCTTCCTTCAAAGTGTACTAACCTCTCAGATTTCTTTTTAGTACTTCTACATGGTTGTCTACTTTGGGAGAAAGCTTTTTTACCAAGCACCAATAGTCTCGTACTCATCTACAAATGAACATAATTCTAAGCATTTGTCAAGCAAATTATCATTGGTTTGATTGAAGACACAAAGTTCAAAGACTTCAGCCTTTAGGAAAGTAAAAATGTTTGGAATAAATATAGAAACTAAGCCTTCCAGGACTGACTGGTATGTCTTTAGACTTCTAACACTCCTAGACATCAAACGTATCATCGTTGTGACATTGGTGAATATAAATGGGCTGGCAAAATCTTTTAGATGAGGATTCGATTGATCAGCTCTCTGCAATGTAGATGGACTCTAATGTAAATGTAAATTTATATCTCCTGGTAAGTTATAAAGAGATTCTCAGACAGTAGTAATTTCAAAAACAAACTACAATTTATTGAGCACTAACTATATATGGATGACATGGTAAACATTGTATTTTTTTTTTCAGATGTCAATTTGTAGAATCAGCAGTTGGCATAATGGCTATGTCGCTGGAATCCCATATAGTTGACCATGGTTCGAGTCCCAGACCTGGAGGCTTAAACTCACACTGGGTGTGTGTGCGTGCATGCTCAAGATCCCGAGGGGAGAATGGTGGAGAAGGAATTGCGGCATGGCCATCCTGTCCTGGAGGGGTGATTTCTTTCTTTCTGTCTGTCTGTCTCTCTCTCTGTCTTTCTGGTAAGCACTTGTGCCCTATAGCAAAAGCCTCTCCAAAAAACAAAAAAAGTCAATTTGTACAATGACCCTATGAAATATGTATTATAATCCTCATTTCGCAATGAAGAAATTGAGGAGCCAGCAGGTGGCATGGTGGTTGGGGTGCTGGACTCCCAGATGGCTGACCACTGTTTGCATCCTGAACCTGGTAATTTGCTTTCTTCCTTTCTCTTGTGTTCTGTCTCTCTCTAGTGAGTGCATGTGCCCTATACAAAATTTTAAAATAATAATAATAATAACAAACTAAAACAATTCTTCAAAAAATAAAGAAATTTGAAGAAATTGAAATTTAGAGAAATTAGCTAATACCAAAAGAATCACTGAAAAAAGACAAGTGATCTCAAAAAGATGATTAACATTGGCGAACTCACTGGAGAACCTTAATGGAGCTGCTGTTATAACACTTTATTAAAATGTGGTTACTAAAACAACAGAACTGTTCCAGAGACCAGAAGTTCAGTATCAGTCTCAACAGACTGAAATCAAGAGATTAGCAGAGTTGTACTCTCACCAGAGGTGCCAAGGTAAAATTTCTTTCTTGTCTCCTGCAGCTGCTTGTGGGTGCCAGCATTTCTTGGTTTGTGGTTGCATCATTCCAATCATCTCCAAGGCTGACATCTGCAAATTAATCTCCACTCTACCTTCACATTGCCTTCTTTTGTGTGTGTGTGTGTGTCAAGTCTTCTGCTGCCTCCCTCTTACAAGAAGGTCTATGTGATTATATTTAGAGTTCACCTGGATATTGCAGGACAATTTTCCTATCTCATAACCTTTAACTTAATCACAGTGTTTGCTGTATAAGGTAATATTCAGCGAGTCCAGAGATGAGGACCCGATTTTTAAAGGGCTATTATTTAGTCTACTAGAAGGAGAAATGTCATTCTTCTTCATTTGAGCCTTCCAGTTGTACTCATTACTCTCCTGGTCGTCGTGATATTTAATAATAGTAGTATAAGGTTTCCAAGCCCTGTCCAAAGCTCTGAAATCCTGAAACCTCTGAAAAATATGTTTCCTTTTACAAATTCAGTGCAAATTCAGACGACACAAAACCTGATAGAAATTGGCATAAAGTTCTTTATGCAAATCATATCCTTTATACAAATCATATTCTTTATGCAAAGATATCCTCTGTCATGGTTTGAATGAGTCCCCCCAATATTTTTGGGTTAAAATCTAGTTGCCATTGTGATGGTATCAAGAAGGTAGAAATTTAATGCAATTATTGTATGAAGAACTGAGGTTCAGGGCTGCAGGTGGCATAGTGAGTAAGGTGCTGGACTCCCACATGGCTAACCATGGTTCAAGTTTTGAACCCAGCTGCTTGGAAATTGCACTGGACATGTGTGTGTGCATGCCCCAAATCCTCTTGGGATTTGGGGACTGTGGGGACTTTGGCATGGCCATCCCTACTGAGTGGTGATTTCTCACTTTCCCTCTCTCTGAATCTTTCTCTCCTTTCTGGCAAGCGAATGCATCAATGACAAAAAAGAAAAAAAAAAAAAAAGAAATGAAAAAGGAAAAGAAAAGAAATGAGGTCCTTCAGGAGTGATTAGGATTAGATAAAGACATCAAAGTGGGATCCTAAGAGTGAATCTTGGTGGCTTTATGAGAAAAGGAAGAGAAACCAGCACTGATACAAACACATATGTGATGCTCTATCTAACTTGGGACTCTCTAGGGAGTTCCAAGAACAAGAAAAGTGTGGCCCTTGGATTTCCAAATTCATGAGCTAAATAAACATGTATATTTTATAAAAACTTATAAATTACCCAGTCTGTGTCATTCACTTACAGCAACAGAAAACATACTCAAATATCCCCTTAGCATGCATATGCATATTTATATATTCACTAAGAAAATGTTAATTTTCTGTTACTGGGTATACTATACTAGTGACATTATGTAATTATTATTATTATTCTAAAATATGAGAATATCTGAATTAGAAACCTATTTGATACTGAGAGTTTTAAATTAGGGATTGTGAACCTATAGTAAGACAGTAACTATTGAGAGAAACCATCCCAAAGGATTTTGGTAATGGTGAAAACTGTAAGACAAACTGAAAATTTCTTAAGGATCCTAGAGTATAGAAAAGGTCTTCAGAGAGCCATGAAACTAATATATTTCAGAATCCCCACAAATAAAAAAATTATTTCTAGGGAGATAGTAAAGTATCATAGATAAATGTGGAAGTTATGAGGAGGGGTGGTTAAAGGTATTCACTGAGTAACCCTTTCATCCTTTTCTTTCTTTCTTTCTTTCTCTTTCTTTCTTTCTTCTTTCTTTCTTTCTTTCTTTCTTTCTTTCTTTCTTTCTTTCTTCTTTCTTTCTCTCTTTCTTCTTTCTTTCTTTTTCTCTTTCTTTCTTTTTTTTCTTTTTCTGTTTAAGAGAGGTTTTTGCTGGGGACCAGCAGGTGGCATGGTGGTTAAGGTGCTAGACACTCACACATGGCTGATCATGGTTTGAGTCCTGGGTCTGGTGGCTTCCTTTCTCACTTTCCCTCTCTCTCTGGTCAAATTAAAATGAATGAATAAATAAATAAAATTAGTGAATGAATAAATAAAATTAAATAAATAATTTTCTAAAAAAAGAAAGAGAGAAGTTTTTGCTACAGGGTATGTGCTCTTGCCAGAGACAGAAAGTGAGAAATGACAATCCCCCCACGCCCCCCGTGAGATGGCCATGCCACAATCCCTTCTCCTCCAGTATCCTCTCAAGATTTGGGGCATCCTTTTATTTCTAAATTGTTTGGATTTCTCTTTCTCCCTACTTGATTTGGATTCCAAGTGCCTGAGCCATAGCAACCTCTTCTTCTGTGACCATGAGAGATAATGTGGGCATTCAGATGGCACCAGGCCTGCCTGGTTTGTGTCTTGAAACACTGGTGCACCCACTAACTCAGACTCTGTGAGAAGCCCATGAGAGTAGGTCTTTTCCCTTGTCCATTTGCAGAGCCTCTTCTGAATTTGTAATCAGATTGTGGATGCCAGGGTCAAAAGAATCTCAGGTTCTGACCACTTTATGGGCTTATCCTCTCCTTGTCGCTATAAGCTTCCCTTACACCTTCCAAGAATAGATCTATTTATTCCTTGGTCCTTCCTTCTAACAGACACACACACATACATACACACACAGATATCTTCTTTCTTCAGAAGAAGGTACTTCAAAGCAACTTTGAGATGATCATCTATCTAGATAGAGAGATAAGATAATTATACAAACATGCTCATCTTTATCTTCTTTAAAAGGATATAAATAGAGAACAGTAAAGATTATTTACTGTTTTTTTTTTTTTTTTTTTTTTCTGGACCAGGCTGTGGTACAGCAGTGATGCATCTGGACCCATATGGAAAGGGCACTGAATTCAAGTCCTGGGTACACATGTGCATGTTTGTAATTATCCAACCCAGCTAAAACTGGGGGTGGACTGTGGTGTGAGGAGTCCGTTAATGGTGCCTCTCTCTCAGAAGGAGTAAATAAATAAAATTTTTAAGAATACTTTTTTTCACTTTTAATCTCTAGTTAATATCTTAACATATAAAGGTGCTCTTCAAAAAAATGCATGGATAATGCATTTTATGAAAAAACTATGCATGAATTTTTTATTTTGTGTGTGTGTACCAAACTAAACTGTAGTTTAATTCCACCTTCTCATGAACTTGTTGCAGTCCCTCCATTTTCTTCTTGGATCAGCCACTATAAAAATCCATAACCTTGGTAAAGGAGAATGTAGAGAGCTGAAGAGGAGAAACCCATCACGGCAACTAGACAGAATTCCTCAAATACCGTGCACTACAGAGACACAAAGAGTCTAGTAGCATTTTTCCCTTTAGAAAAGATAATACATCATTTATGGAGATATCTGAAAGGAAATCATACTTTCTCACTTTGTTATTCACTCAAGTCTTTCACAAATATCCTCCTGCCATTTCTGTTTATCATCAATACAATGACAACCCTTCATAGTCTGGATACTGCTTTAGTCAGCCTCCAAACGCTTTATTCGTATTAGAAAGGAATGAAAAATTCCATAATTGTTTACAAGACAATAAAATATACTTTTAAAGAGTCAAAATTAGAAATTAAAATCATTTTAATAAAACTATTTGGAGTGTATTGCACTGTTTTCATAAGTAAGGAACAGGAGTGCTGGACTTCTGGTAATCTGATGTGCAGCAATTCCTAATAATAGAGCTAGGCTCAGTACTCCAGGTGATTAACTTTACAGAGCGAGCAGGACAGTGACGAACAAGTGTCCCCAGATAGTTCTTACAGGCTTCCCAAGAGTTCCCTGATCCTTAGTTTTAGTTGGCCCTCTGGCTCATCTTGTCCTCTCCAAAATGTCAATAAAAAACACCAGCACTGATCCCTCAAGATCTGCAAGGAAGACAGTGAAGCTGTAAGTAGGGAGGGAAAGTCAATGGTGTTGAGACCCAGTGTCATACTAGAAAGAAAACATACTTAACAAATTCTCTAACAATATTTTGAGGGTCAGGCAGTGGCAGCCCTGCTGCCACTGGACCCACTTGGGCATGGTCCTGAGTTTGCATCCTGGAACCTCTGATCATGCAGAGAGCATGTGTGCCCGTGTTCCAGGCTGCCTACGACAGAGAGTGAATCTTAGCATGAAGACTCTGTTGGGCTAACTTTTTCTCTCTCACTTTCATTCTCTCTCAGAAGAAATATATACATTCTGAGTAATTTGACAAACATTTGAATAAATACACAGCATTCCAAAAGAAATAGGAGCTGTTCATTAAAATGGAAAGCCTCTTGGAAAGGTCATGAGCTTGTAGTTAAAGGTCTTGTTTCCTAGTCCCTGGTTCTAACTCTTTTTAACTATGTGGGATGGGAAAAGACATTTAACTTCATAGGCCCTCAATAATGATCTGTAACAATTCAAATTAATAATACATGAGACCATTTTGCAACTACCATGAATTAATATATAATAAAGGTTTTATAAATTCCAAAGAGTGACATAAATAAATATTTGCCATTAAAAACAAGAAATTCTTCTTTTTTTTTTTTCTTTTTTTTTTTGGAGAGGTTTTTGCTATAGGGCGCGTGCGCTCGCCAGACAGACAGAGAGAGACAGAGACAGAAAGCGAGAAATCACCCCCCAGGAGGGATGGCCACACCGCAATCCCTTCTCCTCCATTCTCTTCTCGGGATCTTGGGCACGCACGCACATGCGCCCAGCGTGAGTTTAAGCCACCGGGTCCGGGACTCAAACCGCGGTCGACTACGTGGGAGTCCAGCGACATAGCCATTACGCTAACTGCTGGTCCCCAAAAAACAAGAAATTCTTAATGCATATTAAAACACTGATTTTGTCTTATTACAGCCACATAAGGCATAACTTCTCAAAAGTTTCCATCAAAAAGGTAAAACCTATAGTGATTGCTAAGATTCATTAAAACTTAACACAACTATGGATCAAACATTTTTAAAGTTTATTTATTTGTTTCTTCCATGAAAGAGACAGAAAAAAGAGATAGAAAGGGGGCCAGCAGGTGGTGTGGTGGTTAAAGGTGCTGGACTCCCGCCTGGCCAACCATGGTCCCAGATCTAGTGGCTTGCTTTCTCCCTTTCTCTCTCTCTTTTTGTCTCTCTCTGGTCAAATTTTAAAAATAATAATAACAAATGAAAATAAATAAATAAATCTTTAAAAACTATAAAAAGAAAAGGAGATGGAAAGAAAAAGAGAAAGGAAAAAAGAAAGAGAAAAGCATCCCAACAGAATCTGCATAATGATCCATCCCCAGCCTCAGCAAGCCAGGATTATAGGCTGTGCATCTGTGTGGGGTGTGCAGAGAGAAACCTGGGACTTGGGACCTGAACCTGGTACCTTCCCCATACAGCGTCAACATCATAGATTATTCTGTTACCACTGTGCCATGGTGGATGACCTGTCTCAAACTTTCAATGAAGCTTTCAACAATTTAAGTAAACACTTTGAACCTCTTTTGACAATGCAGAGGATGAGGATGAGAGACTCAGTATTTTAAAAAGTGATTTATATGTGGTTCAAAATCCATATACCTTGAATAACTTCAACTTATACGAGAAGGGTACTATTACTAGTGAGATGGCAAGTTAGGAAAACAGAACGACTTAAATCTTGATGGTAGTACTGATAGAAAAGGCAACATCTTGGAGTCCAACACTGACTGTAACAACCAGTATAAAGCAAAGAAAAGAGCAAAACTTAATCATCTATTCCTCATAAAGGCAGTAAGCATGCCAGTTGTCTCTGAAGTGTACTCAGATATGTTTGTCAAAACTTTTCAAAAAATATTCCTTCTGATTCCGCCATGTTGAAATTCCCATCATCTGCCAATGAGAAAAAAATGTCAGGAAATAAAATAATAACTTTGTTTAATATTTATGCTATCCCCTCATAGTAAATATAATTTATATGATTGGTTTTTGTATTACCCTGTTTAATTATGTATACTTGAAGAGGCTTTATATAATACATGGTTATCATTTATAATTAATTCATTCAATATGGAGTTTGTATTCAAGCCTATAAAAAAGTTGGGCATGAGGCCCTGCATCAAGAACACAATCCTTTTCAATATCATGCTCACTACAAGAAAATCAGGTTTAACATACCGCGTATCTTCTAGGAATACTTCATACCAAATATAAATGTACCTTCTTGTTAGAAACATAATTTAATGTTTCTTTGATGGGCTTGAGTCATCACTGAGATTTAGGAGGTTGCAGATCGAGGGGTAAATGAAATGTCTCGAGTTAATTTTTGTAAGTCAGACTACATAAGGTAGTTTTTTCATCAAATTGCTCTTCTAGAGTTCATTGCTAAACTTTACAATACTAAAGTCAAAGGTTTTCTTCTTGATTCTAATTCTACCTAATAGTTCTATCATGACTTCTGTCTTGAACTGCAACTCGAAGTTCATGCTACTACTTGCTTGCTTTTTGTTGGACATTCTCCTCTGACAGTTTGTCCCTACTCTCCCAAACTAGTTGTTCTACCATCTTTGTTTTCTCTTCAGGCCATCTTGGTCATCTGTGGTTATTCTCCCTCATGTTGCTTGGTCTCTGAGCAATCTCCACCACTCTCATGGATTCCACTATTCCCCGTAAGATGGTGATAGTCCAAACTATATTGCTATCCCTAATTAGTTTCCTAATACTCTTATTTAGATGCCACTAGGACATTTCAACCCAAATGTTCCATAGACTCCCTAAGTTCAATTTATTTAAAACACAATTAATTAATCTCTCTCCCCCTGTGGTTCCTTCCTCAGTTAACAGCTTCATTATCCCTTCCCTCCCAAGGGTCATAGACTTTGAAGCCTTCCTCATCCAATCAAATCCAAGTCATTCTACCCCATAACATCTTCATAGCATCATCTCCATCACACCACCATTTCCTTTGTTTCAGACTTTTACCTATCAAGAGAGAGAAGAGAAGGAACAATTTTGAGAGCTCACAGGCACTTTATATACAAGGAATCTTCAAAAAGTTCATGAAAATTGCACATGAATAAACTGTGCTTGGATTAAAAAAAGCTTACATCAAAATAAACTCATCTTTCACCTCCATTTTTCTACAAACTTTTTAAAGTCTCCTCAGACATTTCTCATTTATTCCTCCAAGAACCATAAAACACTGGTATTATTGCCATCACGATTTTTCTGTTGAAAACATTGAGATAGTTAAATATTAACTAAATGGCTTAAATTTTAACTCACAGAGTTAAAATGTTATTAGCTCTGACTAGAAATTCCAATCCCTTTCCACCTCACAACTTGGCATAATTTTCTTCAGCCCTGATCTCTCAGTATTTTTTTTTCTTTTTTGGAGAGGTTTTTGCTATAGGGCGCGTGCACTCGCCAGACAGAGAGAGACAGAGAGCTAGAAAGTGAGAAATCACCCCCCAGAGGGGATGGCCATGCCTCAGTCCCTTCTCCTCCATTCTCCTCTAATGATCTTGAGCACGCACACACACATACCTGGCATGAGTTTAAGCCACCGGGTCCGGGACTCGAACCATGGTTGACTGTATGGGAGTCCAGCGACATAGCCATTATGCTAACTGCTGGTTCTTCTCGGTATTTTTGATGGAACAACTCAGTAGTCTGTGGGCCAGGTTTTACTTTTGTGGGCCTCATAGTTTTGACCAACATTTAAATTTTGGTAGTTCTTCCATAGCCCTCTCTCATCCTACCCATTCCTCCAGAAAAGCACAGTCTGTCTTTATTTTACTACACCAGAGAATTCTAGAATGTTAGGCCTGGTTTCTCAAACAACAATAATCAATTGACAACCCAGGTGAGGGCAGTTGTTGACAGGCCACATGCTCTACCACTCCCACGTGTCTATCCCAGATGTAGTTGCTATTTATCACTGAGCTTGATTGTTGCATTTTCAAGAACAAATTCCTTCATTTATTTATTTTACTTGTGTCAAGCCATGGTTGTTTGAGTTGCCATCCCTAGACTATAAGTGTGTTAGCTTGGACTGTATAATGAAATATAGACTGGGTGGCTTAATCAACAGAAATTTCTGAGTTCTGGAGACCGGGAAGTCTGATATCAGGGTAGCAGCAGAGTTGGGGGAAGGCAGAAGCATGACTGGGGTCTGGTGAGGGTTCCCATCCCGATTTTCAAATGACCACCTTCTCCCTTTTCTCATGTAGCTGTTCCTTGGTACGTGCACACACTCAGACAGATCTCACCCCCTTCCTCTTACAGATCTGCCAATCTTATCTGACTGGAATCCTACCATTATAATCTCATTTAACTGTAACTACCCCCTAAAAGCCCTTTCTCCAAATATAGTCATAATAGGCTAGGGCTTAGAAATATGAGGCTTAGGGGAACACAATTCAGTCCACAGTCGATCGCAGTAAGTTTAACAATATCATTTTTCAATATTATCTATGTACCAGACACTGTTGTAAGTACTCTACATGAATGATCTAATTCAGTCCTTGCAATAAGTCTTGGGATAGGTATTTTATACTATTTTCTCCATTTCCAGATGAGGAAGCCGCACTAGGCCATGTAACGTTTGTAAATTCCATGGCAAGTAGATGACAGAGCCCGAATTTGAACCCAGAGCATCATGTTCTTACCATTATTTAGTGAACTTTTTAAAACTTCCCAGAGTTTCAAAGTCCAGCTCCCCTTCCCTGCCTGAGCATTAATTGTACCCTTGGTAAGTGAATCATCAGTCATTTTCTGATTACTCTTCATGGTTGTCACTTCTTTTCCTGAGTTCATTTTCCCCTTTTTCCAAGGGGATATACAAGCTCCTACTCACCCTCCAAAAGCCTAATCAAGTTTCATCTCCCCTCTGATCTTTTCCTGACTTCTGAATCCCCGGACATATCTGAGCTCTCTCTTCTTAATGCTCCCAAATCCTTTATTCTTTATTCCTGCTCTAAGTATTACACAATCTCATTACTTTTAAGTAGGGTGTGTGTGTGTCTGTGTGTGTGTGTGTGTGTGTTCTCCTTAAGAGCAGCCCAAAGTCTTTTCATTTTTGTATCCCCAAGGCTGATACACAGGACATGCTCAAGACATGTTTATTAAAGAAAATGGAATTAAATTAACCAGATGACCCCTCAAATCCCTTCCAGTCTAAAACCCTATAATTTTTAGAATGTATGTGTGAGGCATGCATGCCTCTGTTTGAAATGCCCTTATTCTGTTGAACTTTAATCATTCTTTTTATCAATTCCTTTGATTTTTAAGTTTATCTTTATCCACGTTCATAATCACAGGAATTATTTTTCTATTTGATGTGCTTTTGATTTGGGGGCGAGAGAAAGGTGGAGGTAGACCTGAAAAGGAAGGCTCTCTTCTGAGTACTCTATCATAGTCTGCATGCCTGTGGTTTCTGGAAGTCTCATTTTCACCTAAGTGCAATATTGTGATATGCTCTTTTAAATCTTTTTTCTCATCACTTCGAGCTCTTTGTGTGTGTGTGTGTGTGTGTGTGTGTGTGTGTGTGTGTGTATACTTTGCTCAATGAACAGTATTATCATGGATAGGACAAATCCCCAAACTAAATGTGCCCACTTATAAACTGAGTCTACGTGGTTAAAGTGTCAATGTGCAAATCAGCCTGCAAAGCATATTTAGTCAAGAAACGTCTTATGAACACAGTGCATGCAACGAAAGGACAGAATTTCATATCTGAGAAGGAGGTACTCCCCCTTCTTCTCATGTTCTCACATGGAGGCTTTCAAGAATCCAGTTCTCTTCTCTGTTCTCTGGTTGTTCTCCACCGCTTTGCATTCCTGGAAGAACAAAGATGTCTTGAGCTGGGACCAACAGTTAGCGTAATGGCTATGTCGCTGGACTCCCACGTAGTCGACCGCGGTTTGAGTCCCGGACCTGGTGGCTTAAAACTCACGCCGGGCACATGTGCATGCGTGCCCAAGATCCCGAGAGGAGAATGGAGGAGAAGGGATTGCAGCGCGGCCATCCCCCCTGGGGGGTGATTTCCTGCTTTCTGTTTCTCTGTCTCTGTCTGTCTGGCGAGCGCACATGCCCTATAGCAAAAACCTCTCCAAAAAAAAAAAAGATGTCTTGAGCTGTTGACAGAATGAACATGGAATGCATTGGAAGGAATAAGTCTGCCCTCAGGAATCACAGAGGAGAAAAGGGAAAGCAAAATATTTGTGTAATGTTTCAGCCATTTGTTTCAATTGCTACTCCACCAAATGTATAATCATTAATAACTGGCAACTAATAAGTAATAGCTAATGTTGGGCAAATTGTATTTTTCTTTCAGGATACTATTACCTGAATTATCTAATTCAACCCTCAGAGAAGTTTTATGAAGTGTCACTATTCTTATGATCGTTTTCATTTTATAGAATCTCATAAAGGTTTAAAAACATACTCAAGATCACAAAGCCAATTTAATGGCAGATATGGATTTGAACCTGGATTCTCATACCTCGAGTCCTCCACCACGCTCATGGGATTTCCATGATACTACAGAGTCTCAGATGTGAAATGATCAACTGACTGGCATTTCATGATCAGTAATTCCCCTTTGGTCTCCTCTGGCAGCAAGATGATCAAACAGTAGGCCAACAGGAAGAGCAGTAAAAAGATGCATACCATTCTCAAAATGAAAATCTAGGCTCTGAGGAATCCAGAGCTAACTGGGTAATAATAAGAATACATTGGTGGTGATAACCAGAGAATTTTCCATGACTGTGTTAGATGCTAACATACCAGCACCTCTGCCCCTTTGAGGAGCCACCATTTGGATAATCCGTTTAATCCCACCCTGGTGACTGCACCTGGTGCTCTTGTAGAATCTGCACCGCTCATGATCCATGCATGTTCATGAGTATGTGTAAAGTCCATGGCATAGTGGAAGATAACATGAGGTGCTTACTGGGTCAAATGACACTTCTGCAAGAAATGTCAGCCTTTCAAATTAGTTACCCAGTACGCCCTGCCTATGCACTCTCCCCTCCACCATGCCCTTTATATCCGTTACATTTCACTACAGTATATTTTAAAAAATAGTTTAGAGTCTTATATTCATTCTTACATTCCCATCGTTTAAGATACAGCCTGTTATTAGGAAGAGACTTTATCTCTTCCTCTTCTCATGTTCCCACATGGGAATATTCATGAGCATAACTCTCTTCTCTCTGGGTCCTTTTTCACTATTTTGCTTCCATAAAAGAACAGTGCAGTCTTTAGCTGGAGAGTGGGCAGAACGAACACGGAACACACGGAGAGGAATCAGCCTGCCTTCAGGAATCTATGTTCTCTCTCCACTGTGCTGATAACTTAGTGAGTGAGTTGGGTGATAAATTGAATTCATAGAATGCCGATTATGTTAACAAGTCTATATAGCAATATCCCCAATCAGCTTTACCAGTAATAAAGTCAATGTTTTGATCTGCACATCTCTTATTATACATCTGTCTTTGAAATGGTCTCAACGTGAGGCAGGGAAGGGCAATGTTACCTATTGAGACTTTAAAACTCTAATGAAAGTTCTTAAGAAATGTTTATGGATGGAAGAAATTAATGAATGTACAACAGAATGTCTGACCAACATCCTTTGTAATGATACATCTTTCCCAGAGGTGGTTTTACCCTGTGCTCCATTAGAATTGTACCTATTGGTCAGGGACTTGCACAGTAGAATTTCATGAGTATATATATGAAATGACAGTATGAAAATTAGGTCAAACTCTGGTCTTTAACAGGGGAGCACTACAAGATCCTCAATGTGTATCTGTATCTCTACGTTTCTGTATGCATCAACACTTGACTGATAACCGACCTTAGGCTATTATTGTAGTTTCCTTGGAAGGGTCAGCCTAAAAAATTCTTCATGCTTCTCCAAGACTGCACTGTGACTTAGTAACCCTATTTTTTCCTGTATCTATGTTTATGTACAGGGACGGGAGAGAAGGAAAGAGAGAAGGGAAGAGTACATGCAATTAGAAAATGTGAGGGTTTCTTATTAATCATTGGAGAGAGCTTAGTAATTTACCCTGAGGTATAATCACAGTAATTCTCCTTATCTGTCAGCTCCATTACAAAAAAGAATTAGGACAGTGACTGACATGAGGTTACCAGAACCCCATCTCTTGCCAAAAAAAAAAAAAAAAAAAAAAATACAAGAACTAAAGAACATTAACGCCTATCCAAAAACTCAGTAAGAGCAGGTTATTGTAATAAATTCTCTTAGGTCTACCTTATCTGACCAGTAGGGAAAAAGAGAGAGAAAGAGAAGGGCCACATAAAACATGCAGGTTACCTGCAAAATCATTGTGGGTTATCTACACTTGGCTCGCTCCCAGTTATTGACATGCACTTTCAAGGATGATCATTAATACTTGATCCAAGAGTGACGCTCCTTCCATTCATCCTTCCTTGTGCTGAAATCCAGCATTCTACTCCAGCAAGTCACCCACTGATGGGCCTTGCCCCTAGCACTGTCACTAATGATAGCATCCTCACCGGGAGAATTGCTAGAACTCCAGCCGCTGCCAGAATCGTCTGGCACCGGATTCCTCTCCAACTCAGCGCCTAATGCCATTACACGTTCTACAACAGCTGCACGGATACCTCAGTGAGCCATTTGAGCATTTCAGAATGGATAAAGAACTGCCATTTACTTATGCCCAACACTAATCCAAACATGGTCTTTCACAAAATGATCTAAATAAAACCGCCAACTGGGCTGATAACAAAAAAGTTTATAAATGATGCTTTCAAGCAGAATTTCTTCCTACCTCCAGGTAAAACTACGTGCTTCTGATACCACACGTACAGAGGAGGACAGAATGCAAGCTGTTCTAGTTTTTCCCCCAGGCGTAATTCAGTGGCTTTGCTTTCTTTTTTGTCTATATGGTCACTTTTAGTTCATTTCTTTCTAGTGGATGACCTGTGAATTGAGTGGTCACATGATCATATATTCTCATCCACAAGCAATCATTATACACCTTTCCAAGTACCCACTATGTAGATAAAACTGATTACCTACCCACTCCTTTCCTTTCTCAAGCTAGACTTGAGATATATGTGTACAGAGACGTGCACACACATCTTAGAAGCTACCCCTGACATCTACTTGGGGCACAGTGGGTTTTCAAAGGAGAAAATGGACAATTGTCCTTGGAAAAAGGCAGGGAAAGGATGAGTTAATAGACTATTATGCCGCTGTGGAGCAAAGACGATCCGTCTCAGTGGTTTCCAGTTTAGGGGGCTCAGGAAGTGAAGTGCTTCCCCTTCCCCTGTGCCTTCTCAACAGCAAGCATCACTCCTTATCCATTCTCTATTTTCAAGTTTCAAATGGCATGTTGTTGAAAAAATTTTGCCAAAAGTTGGCATACAAATTCCTTGAGGAAAAATTTATTTAGGAAAAAATGCAAAAATAGAAATCAGTGATGGTTAGAGAGGAAAAGCAAACTTGAGAAAGGGTGATAATCTGAGCCAGGAAGCCAAATTTTTAGGAAGCACAAAATAGGGACCAGCAGTTAGCATAATGGCTATGTTGCTGGACTCCCATGTAGTACACCACGGTTTGAGTCCTGGACCTGGTGGCTTAAAACTCACGCCAGGTGCGTGTGTGTGCATGCTCAAGATTCCGAGAGGAGAATGGAGAAAAGATTGCGGTGTGGCCATCCCCCCTGGGGAATGATTTCTCGCTTTCTGTCTCTCTGTCTCTCTCTGTCTAGCAAGCACACGCACCCTATAGCAAGAACCTCTTTAAAAAAAAAAAAAAGAAGAAGAAGCACACAATACTTTTAGCACTGTCTAACAGGAGTTTTAGGTTATTTGCTTATAAATCCTACCACCTTCCCCAAATATTCAGTAAGTCCTTCTACATATATAGACTCATGAGTATTGTTGTTTGTCTTAATTTGTTTTTAATGGAAAGTAAAGAGATAAACATTGTGCTTGAATCAATGAAGTGCAGGACAGGCAAAACCCATATGGCTATGTTGCTGGACTCCCATGTAGTACACCACGGTTTGAGTCCTGGACCTGGTGGCTTAAAACTCACGCCAGGTGCGTGTGTGTGCATGCTCAAGATTCCGAGAGGAGAATGGAGAAAAGATTGCGGTGTGGCCATCCCCCCTGGGGAATGATTTCTCGCTTTCTGTCTCTCTGTCTCTCTCTGTCTAGCAAGCACACGCACCCTATAGCAAGAACCTCTTTAAAAAAAAAAAAAAGAAGAAGAAGCACACAATACTTTTAGCACTGTCTAACAGGAGTTTTAGGTTATTTGCTTATAAATCCTACCACCTTCCCCAAATATTCAGTAAGTCCTTCTACATATATAGACTCATGAGTATTGTTGTTTGTCTTAATTTGTTTTTAATGGAAAGTAAAGAGATAAACATTGTGCTTGAATCAATGAAGTGCAGGACAGGCAAAACCCATCCGGTACAACAGTGGTACTTAATGGGAGCATGGGAGATAAACACCAAGCCTAGGCTCAACAGGCAGGAAGATATTGCACAGCCAAAAGATTACAGGTTCTGGGTACTGGAACAAGAGACACTATGGGTTTTGCTGTGCAATCTTGGGTAAATGATTTAATCTCATTGAACCTCAGGTCATCATGTACAAGTGGAATAATGATACTTATTACACAGGATTTTTTAAAAATGCAATAAGGCCATATAAGTAAAGTATATGTTGTACAGTAAGCAATGGAAAAATTGTCATCATTATCATTGCTCTCAATGAAGACCTTTATAAACATGCCATGAGATTTATTTTTAAATGTTTTTTGATTAATTATAAGACTAATACCATTTCATTATCAATAATTTAGAAAATATAAAGGATTAAAAAAAGAAAAAAGATTTCTCACATTCCTACTACCCTGAAGCAACCACCATTAACACATTGATGTATTTCAACAGCAATAATTTAGAATGCGCCATTTATTGTGCCTTGTAACCTTCCAATAGCACTCAGTTTAGAATAAAAAATTGGCAGGAAAAAAAAATGTTCTATAACCAATTTCTTGTTTGTTTTGTATTTTAGGGGGTAGTGGGAGGAAGAAAATTATACACGGATATAAACAATGTCAATACAAACATTATCACATTTTTTAAATCATATTTTTATCCTTTTTTATGACTAGTTTTGCAGAGTCTTCTATGGGCCACTAAAAATGTTTCCACACAGTATCTTTTTTGATGCTCTTAACAGCCTGGGACTTCAGGTATTATTATTATAATACACATCTTACAGATGAGGAAATTGAGGATCAGAAAAGCTCAATGATTTATTCTAGGTCTTTCAGGTGGTAAGAATTTGGACTGATGCCTAGGATTTCTGACTCAAAACTGGTACCTCTCTGCTAATTATCCTTACCAAGGAAAATTCTCTCTCTAATTAGCCTTAATAATCTGAACAGCTTCAAAGATATATTAGGAAAGAGCACGTCGAGCTAATGAAAACACCGGAGTACAAGTGGGTGATACAGGTTGAATGTCTGTTTTGGGTATTGGCAAATCACTTGCCCTCTCTGGTTTAAGAATTCATCATTCGTTGCATGAGGTGAGAAGCCTCTTGGAGAAAGGAATATATCCTTTCTTATGGAAAGCCTTCAGAAAGTTCATAGAAAATGTATACACTGAAAAACCTATGCATAGATTTCAAAAAATGTTTGCACCCAAATAAATGTATACTTTAATTACATTTTCCATGATTTTTTGGAGTACCCTTACAGTAAATTCTACCATTGTGAATGTATATGAAAAATTTACATCTTTCTAATGTGTGAAGACATAGTTAATACAATGTTTTTTTTGTTTGTTTGTTTGTTTTGCTTTTTGTTTTTTTGGTTTTTTTTGGAGAGATTTTCACTGTAGGGCGCGTGCGCTCGCCAGACAGACAGAGAGAGACATAGAGACAGAAAGCGAGAAATCACCCCCCAGGGGGGATGGTCACGCTGCAATCCCTTCTCCTCCATTCTCCTCTCGGGATCTTGGGCACGCACGCACACGCACCCAGCGTGAGTTTTAAGCCACCGGGTCCGGGACACGAACCGCGGTCGACTACGTGGGAGTCCAGCGACATGGCCATTACGCTAACTGCTGGTTCCCAATACAATGTTTTTTGAAAAGCTCTCTCAAACTCTAAAAATGATAGTAAGACACTTCCCATCTACAAGGACAAGAATCCCCAATCTGGCCTAGGTCTGGATCACCTGTAGCCCCTGTGACAATCTTTTGAGCACGTATAGTGCTGAGAGCCACAAGTGGGCAGGGAGGACACGGCCAAATGCGAGTATCTCAAGTGAAATTCCAAAGATGGCTGTCCTTTTCCAAGAGTATGTTACTCACCCAGTTGATCCTGATGACTGATTCATGATGTGCTACCTCATTATTAGTTGGATGTCAACTTTGGATTTTGGAAACAGGTAGATTTTATTAGATACTAAGATACTGGCTAAAAATACTCTTTGAGGAAGATGGGAGAAGAATCACTGAATTTAGCTGGTTCTTTGGATTTTACCATGAGAGATGGAATTCTTAATTCAAGAACTGATGTATTGTGGTCATCAGTATCCACCCAGGACTGTCAGCCAGGTAAAACTCATTTTCTGTAAAAAAAAAAAAAAAAAAAAGAAAAGAAAAGAAAAGAAAAGAAAAGAAAAGAAAAGAAAAGAAAAGAAAAGAAAAGAAAAGAAAAGAAAAGAAAAGAAAAGAAAAGAAAAGAAAAAAAAAGAAAAAGAAAAAGAAAAAAGAAAGAAAGAAAGAGAAAGAAAGAAAATCAAAACCCAGAATCATTGCTCTTCATGTCCTCCTGATCTTTAGACTTTGCAGACATCAGAGTGCAGCAGCTTCTCACCTCCAGAAAACCCAGGAAGGACGTGGAACCAGTTATTGCAGTGTTCTACTCCTTCTCATGCTAAAACAGCAAAGTCTTTCCTTTGAACACTTTCCATTTTTTGCATTATTTACCAAACTCAAAGATGATTTCTAAGCAGCCCTACATTTAACCAAATACTCATATTTTCTCTTTGAGTTTTACTTATGTTTCTCAGTCTATCTTTGAAAGACTCCAGCTGCACAGCCATTCCTACCACTCCCATCCCCTGGTTGCTTATTCTAGAATGAATTTGGCTATTGCTCCTTTTCTCATGTCACAAGGAAAATACCTTCCAACTTCTTGCCAGTTATTTAAGGCCTTTATATTCTTCAAATCTCAAAAACAGTCACACATCCTCCAGAATGTCTCCACTGGTTAACTTGCTAATAGACAATGAAAACTGACATTTCAGTTGCTTACAGCACCTAGTATTTCAGTCATATATTTAGTTCTTAATCTCTTGCAGTCCTTTATTACATGACTATTTCACATGTGTACTATAGAATTCATCAGCTCAACCAGCTAATAATTTCTTAAAACAGGAAGTCTGTCATGGTCACTCAGTGCACGTTTAGAGAAATAGAAGAGGATGGGGTTGACAGGTCAGGCTTTATTGACGGATGCCTTGGTGTGACTCTCAGCCTATCCCTATAGTGCGTGACCATAGTCACACAGTTGTGGAAGCTAACGTCTTTGTGTATCTCTGTTCTCTTAAGTTTTTTCAGGTAACGTGCTTAGAATGGGACTGGGCATGTCTTAAGGCACTCAATCAGTATTCACCACTGTCACAGAGGAAAGGCTCAGTTCACACATGCTCTGGACTCTGGCAGGGAAATACATAGATTGACCTGTACCATCAAGGAATGGGGCCTGGAGTGGGGTGGAGGAAGCAGACTTGGCCCCAGGTAAATGATTAAACTACGCAGTGATCAGCACAAGACATAGAGCCTCCCCCAGTGCCTGACCCAAGATATCGCTGTACTAGGTGCACAGTCCATGAGGAATGATGATTTGATTTGAGTGGTGCTAGTTGAAATCTATTAAGTTAGTAATCACATACACAGTACCTCAAAAGAGTCCTTTAGTGGCTTTATAATGCAGAAACCACAGACGGGTTCAATTTGGCAGTGTTATTAAGCAAATAAATGGATTTTTAGATATTTAACTTCTAATCATATGTGAACTTCAGGAAGCTAAATGCTCCAATGACACCGCTAAATACCTCTTTGTTATAAAGCCATGGTTTGACTTCTGAGGCAAAGTTAGGGCCTACATTCAACCCCATTAGTTCATATTTTGTCCAAAATGCAGTTTATAATGAGGCCAGCAAATTAGGTCCCTTGACCATAAACCTCACAGAAGGAAAGCAAACAGAGCATGAATCAAAAAGGCTTTAGACAGCAGTTAGCTATTAGTAACATATAAATGAAGTGTAAAATCGAAGTTGGGGAAGAGAGTAAGTTCAGTGGTTATGGTCTCAGTGTAATTTAACACAAGCAACCCGAGCACAAGTTAACAGTACTATTTGTAACAAAAAGTAGTGTACACTCTGTCATTATGTTTTTGACGATGACAAGCTCAGAATGGTAGAGGGAGCCTCATTTCTAACTCACTGTCACTGGCCTTACCTCGTCAGGTTGTACCCAGTCGTTCCAGCCCAGAGGATTTCAAAACATCCCAAGCTTAGCCCAAACTCAGCTGCATTTTTGAACAAGGGGGTGAGTCATGGTTAGCCACAAGTGTGATTCTCTCACCACTGGCGGTTTGTATCACTAAACTTGCACAACTCTGCCTGAATCATGTTAATTAAGTTTTGAGTGCTGCTATTTAAAGTTATTTCATTTCTCCCTACAGTTCCACAGACCAGAATCTTGGCCCATTGCTTTCAGAGGAGTTTGAAACTCACACGCCAACCCAATTGGTTTCCAACATACTTAGAGAATGTCAGAACACACTGCAGTTACTCCCTGAATTGTGGAAGCTCCTTCCCAGGTTGTGGTCTATGGGCCAAATTGATATTTGCAGATACCTCAGAGCACGGATTATTCAGCTACTCAGCCGCAACGACTCACTGTTGTGTAGGTCAGAACCAGGACACTTTTATAAGGCAGATCTGGTCCATGTGACTGAAGAGGAGATAGAAGAGAGAAAACTTTTGAAAAGCCACCTCACAAGCACTGATGATGTGAGTCTTATAAAATCATCTGTCTAGAAAATCTCGAGTACTCTAAGAACACTCGTGCCTCATAATGGCCTATAAATGTTTCTGTAAGAGAGTTCCAAAAAAGTACACAACCAGTACATTTCTGTTTTCTATTTCTGTGCTTGAAAAAAGAAAAGAAGTAAAAATAGCCAAAGGACTGTTTTTTTTTTTTTTCTTTGACAATTTGTTAAAAAAAAAAAAAAA
>NW_006207268.1:1418457-1438577 GCF_000334495.1 Tupaia belangeri chinensis
ACCAATTTCTGCCAGATAGGGATGTGTCCCAGTGAAGCCTGAAGTCTGTATTTGAGAAACGAAAAGTCTGAATTTTTTTTTTTTTTTTTTTTAAAAATTTTTTAAAAAAAAAAAAAAAGTTCACTCTAAGGCTGAAACTTTGCTTGCCAAGTTTTCGCTCGGAACTAATTTTTATAGCTGAGTTATAAAGCCCCTGAAAAGGGGGAGTTTCGAATGGAAATGCTGACGCAGCGTTACCCAGTGGCAAGAGGGGACTACAATGCCTATTTGTACCTTGTTTGCCTTATTGTCACTTTAGAAGAGGAGTCTTGTCACCTCGACCTGAGCATTATAGGCCGCTTAAAAGTGTATGTCTAGTCACATAGTCTGACTATCTGGGGCTGGCAAAGAGGCTAGCACTGAACCTTTCTTGGAAATGAACTCAGTAACCCTTTGTGGAAGAAGACAGATGTTATTTTCTGACTTTTAACAGATTTCTTTATCCCAGAGACTTACCTTCCCCTGAACTTAACAACAATAACTACCAACAGAGTGGGAACAGGCCAAGCTTCCTCTTTATTAGTTCTTTAAATCTTAATTTTCGGCAATTGTTACACTGGTAAAACTAGAAAAGCTCATGATGAGCTGTTTGTGCAGATTGAAGGATAATGTGAATTACTTGGACACAGGCACATGTGAGGATGGAAATTACTTTTAGTCTACATCACCACTAGAGTTTTAAGGTGGATATCTAATGAACTTATTTCGATTTGAAGTAGAAAGACCATAGTGGGAAGCTTTTGAGAGCCACAAGATTCATTTCATTTCTACTTCCTGGGGGATGCTGTTCAAAAACTCTCAGTTATAGCTGTGAAAAGATCAAACCTCAGAACCCTACAACCTGCTCATATTCTAAGTCAACAACAACAAATAATTATTCATGAACGCCAAAAAAAAAAAAAAGAAAGAAAGAAATTTACAGAAACTCCTACGCAATGTTCCTGTGGATTCCATGTTGTCATTCAAAAATCTTCGGCGTGGACAGAACAGCTTTGTGTTATAATGATGTTACTAATCTGAAGGACCCCAGTGGGGTCTTTAGGCCCTGAGTACATTATAACTTTGGTAGTTATGTTAAAACTAATAAACTATAGCTCCCAAAAGCTTCATTTAAAAAAAAAAAGAAAAGAAAAGAAAAGAAAAGGAAAAAACTTAGGGCATTTAATTTTTCCAGTGAGTCTTTATTCCATTAAATGAAAGGAAAGGCTTTTCTGAACTTTAGTGTTTTGTAGCTCAGGCTTTATTTCCACCTTAAAATCTTTACCTGGCCATGATCTGTTGTTCCATTACTGGAGGGCAAAAATGGGAGGAATTGTCTGGGCTAAATTGCAATTAGGCAGCCCTGAGTGCGGCTGGCACCAGTTAACTTGGGATATTGGAGTGAAAAGGCCCGTAATCAGCCTTCGGTCATGTAGAACAATGCATAAAATTAAATTGACATTAATGAATAATTGTGTAATGAAAATGGAAGAGGAGAGTTAATTGCATGTTACAGTGAGTGTAATGCCTAGATAACCTTGCATTTAATGCTATTCTTAGCCCTGCTGCCAAGACTGCTACAGAACCTCTCTCAGCAACAGGAAGTCATTAAAGCTGTGAGTAGATAATGCAGGCTCAGTGAAACCTAAGTGGCAACAATATAACAAGAGTTTCTTTCAGACCTTAGTGTTTTCTGAAAAAAAAAAAAAGGGCATGTTGAGGTAATTTGTACACATCTGAATGAAAACAGGAAACTCAGAGCAATCTATTTGCAGTTTGTCCAGTCCCACACATTTCCCAACTATTGTAGAGACCAAGGTCAGCTCCTATAATCAAAGACAAGCCTAAACCACTAGGGCTTACAAGGCAATAAGCACCCAGCTGTCTACCAGCTACAACTTAGTTTTGTTAATCACTTAGTGTGGCTGAGTCTGAAATGTTTGACCTCAGACTTGAAAGACCAGGGGAATATGTCCCCAGGACCAGTTCTTGGACGCCACCTGCTCAAACAGATAATCATTTCAGGAGCCCTAACCTTCTCAAATACCCACCATGAAACTTTAAAGCTCTGTGTACTTTGACCGGGGCAAAGAGATCTTTCTGGACCTGTGTCCTAAGAGAAGAAAAGACTGTCTCAATATTTGCAAGAAGAAAAGTTCACAATGTTGCTCTCCCCCTAAGTTTCTTTGAATCCAGTTGTTTCAGTTAGTGAGTGTTGGTATATAGAGGTTTTATTTGTTTTATTTTTCTGCCTAATCTATGGATTGTCCAGAGGGAGTCTACCCCAACAAAAGGGCACTTTTTCAGCCTGAAGGACATGAGGTAAACAGCATGCGGGTCCCTTGATCACTGTGGAAGTGCCCCTGGCCAATGGTCCAGGATGGAAAGTACGTATGGCCTGCATGCAGTTAAAAAGACCAGGTGAACACAGGTCCCAGGGAAAGTGCTTGAAGGAGGGGGAAGAGCTGAAATATCTGTCATTTGCATTTTTATAAAATACAGTTTTAAACCTCATTTGGAAAACAAAACTGAGAGTTACCAACATTAGCCAAGATTTATTCATTGAAAAGGGACACTAATTCTTTTTCAGTCTCGTATTTCATTTTTGCAAATCCAGGTGTCAGGGCATATTTCAGCAAAAGCGATTTTTGATTGAGGAATTATTTCATCCTTAGGGCTTCGTTTTTTATTTGCAGGGGAACTTGTTTTTCTCATGTCATTCAGCATGTATCTTCAGTGTTGCTTGATGAATGCCTCTGTACCACGATCTTCCAACTCATCTCTCCAAATTTGGTTGGGCATGGAGGGCATACAGAGCCCGTGCTATTAGAGTTCAAACAATCCAGATGCTTCTCCCATCACAATATTCTCAGAAATACTGAATCTCTGAGAAAAAGATAACCAGCCCAAATGGTGCATGTCCTACAAATTGAGGAGACATCTAGAACAGGAGATATCTCATTCTACTGGCCAGGTTAACACTCCTATACTTAAAATTCTTGGATTAAGAATAATAATTGGAACCAGCAGTTAGTGTAATGGTTATGTCGCTGGACTCCCATGTAGTCAACCGCGGTTCAAGTCCTGGACCTGGTGCCTTAAACTCACGCCGGGCACATGTGCATGTGTGCCCAAGATCCTGAGAGGAGAATGGAGGAGAAGGGATTGCGGCATAGCCATCCCCCCTGGGGGGTGATTTCTCACTCTCTGTCTCTCTCTGTCTGTCTGGCAAGCTCATGCGCCCTATAGGGAAAAAAAAAAAAAACTCTCAAAAAAAATAAATAAAAAGAAGAAGAAGAAGAATGAAGGAGGGGAAGAGAAGAAAGGGACACTTTCTTAGAATAGGCTCAAGCCATTGGCCATTTTTGCTCTCAGAACTTAATCTGTCAGATTTTGGCAAATTCTTGTCCTTTGTAAGTCCTGGCATCCTAAATAGCAATAACAATGGTACTCACCTCTTACGGGTATTGGTTGTGCAGGCTAAATGTGATAATGCTTGTAAGTGAGATGCTATTATTGATTAACATCACCATCTTCAGCAGTTCTTAGATCCCATGCCACTCTCCTCCTTAACTGCCACAAAGACCCACATCTGTTTTCTGTATAGTATTGATATCTGTCTACCCTCAATCTCTGTCCAAACCATGCTGGTCATCCTGGAATCTCCGTTTATAATTTTTATTTGAAATGACCTACCCCTTCCTAATTTCCCCTAAGCTTTATGTCTTATCTTAGACACTTCATTTTATTTTCTTATATGCAATTAAGTCTCATTTTATGATAGTTTCTGTTCCCCTACTGAACTGGAATAAACAGTAGTACTTAATTAATATATGTCTTGTTTTAATGTGTATTGACTAGAAATCAGAGTGTAAGGGATAGTGATATTCAAATATGACAAAAGAACACTATTCATCGAAAATATAGTTAACTAGAACTTGCACAGAATATAGAATTTTAAAAAATTTAATCTCTTATTGGGTGAAAAAAATGTTTCAAAGCTTTCTACAAAGACTTTAAAAATGTATTAGTACAAAAGTTCTCATTTTAATTCAGGACAGCTTATTAATGAATAAGGACTTTTCCATGTATCTGGTCATTGTGTAAGTAAGCACAAGTACAGGATAGATAGAAAAGTTAGTGGAGACGAGGCTAAGTATATTCTAATTTTTAAAGAGATAAGCACTAATAAGAACAATTTTTGAATTTCCTTTTTCTTCTTTCAGGGAGATAAAAGTGATTTGTTAGGGTCCAGCAGATGGCATGGTGGTTAAGTTTCTGGACTCCCATGTGGATGACTGAGGTTCAAGTCCTGGACTTGGCAGCCTGAAAATCACACTGGGCACATGTGCATCTGTGCCCAAAATCCTGAGAGGAGAATGAAGGAGAGGGATTGCAATATGGCCATCCCCACTGGGGGCGGGGGTGGGGGGGTGATGTCCCAATTTTTCTCTCTCTCTGTCTCAGGGGAGTGCATGTGCCCCATAGCAACACTCCCTCTCTTAAAAAAAAAAAAAAGAAAAAAAAAAGCGATTTGTTGGACGCGAGAAGGCATGGAAGAATGATTAATCAAGGCAAGATTTACAACTAGGTAGAATCACTCCAAAAAGGTTTTGCTATGTATAGAGCAAGAGGCTTCAAAGTTCATTTTTTTATTCAATTGTCAGTGGCTGTGTTGACTGCCCAGAGAGAGAGAGAGAGAAAGAAAGAGAGCGAGAAAGCATTCCCATGGCATGGTCATACCACAATCCTAATTCTTCATTTCTCCATCTCATCAGGATTTTGGGACATATACACACATGCCCAATGTGTTTTTCAAGCCACTGGGACCAAGATTCAGACCAGAGTTGGCCATGCAGGATCCGGCTCTCTGCATAGCACGTAATGTCTGTACTCCTGGGCCAGAGCCAGTTATTTATAAAAAGAATGAAACGACAATGATCAGAGGAAAGAGCGCATTTGTTCTTTGGGAGATCCCTTTGAGAACATGCAGGGAATTCAAATGTAAAAGATGATATGAGTTAGAAAAACATCTCCAGGCTTTGTGCTATGCACTTTGGACTCTCAAGACCGAGGGGAGAAATCTGACTTCACTCTCTCTGACTTTCCTCACCTTTGGGGTGAAGGGTTCTGGGTAAGTAGTATCCAAGGTCTTATCCAGGACAGTATTCTGAGAACATCTTGCAAAATTAAATGCACATTTGTTGAGAATTTACTATGTGGGAAGCATCATGTTATCTTACGGGTTACCAAAATGCTAGAACAGTACCTGCCTTCAGAAATCACCTCCAGCCAGGAGCCAAAGTATGAATCTTTGAAAGATTTTTAAATCCCCTACTGTTTCCTTTACAAGTGGCCATCCTAGGTGATGCGAGCAGGTTGAGGGACAGTAACATGCCTTTCCCCTGGATATATATGCTGGCTGCCAATGCCTGCCTGGGCCTTCCAGGAGCATTTTCCTCCCTTCTCTGTAACAAATTACGCATTTGCTCCAGACTCGTTGAAGCAGTTAGAAAGCAAAGAATTAATCTAAATTTGTTTTAAAATAACAGTATAATTGCTGATAATAATCACGATAATGAGAACAATAACAAAAAAGGAACCTACCTTGAGTTATTTAAATTCACATACGAATTTAACAGAAAATCACTCAGCGGCTAAGCATAGAGTACTGTATTTGGGGTATTCTTTAGTAAGAGTGGTGACCTATTAATCTAACCATCTAGACACAGATAGGGGAAGATGCATGGGAAGTAAAAATAAATATATAAAAATTGAACTTAAGTCTTTTTTTTTCTTCTTCTTCTAACTGATGTTTTGCCAGTATGTTTTGGGCTTCACCAGAGAATGCAAACACAAAGTTTTGTTTGGACATCAAAGCATTTTTCAATTCAAGCTTAGGTAATGAAATAAATGTGTAAAGTCACAGATCCAGGGATTGCTTTGTGTAGTCAGTTGTTTTTATCACATTATTATTTTTTTAAAAAAAAAAAGAAAGAAAGCTCCATAGATTTAACTTTACTACCTGAAAAAAAAAATTTGGAAAGTCATCAAAAGATTGATTTGCAAACAAGAAGAAGATACTAGCTACTGCTCGGCATGGCTTATTCAGAATAAATTCCACTGGATTAATCTGATCTCGTTAGACAGAGTGACACACCTGACAAATGATGGGCTGTGGGTGTATGCGAAAAGACAGCAAAGATAAAGTATATAAGAATATGTCAATGACTAGGGTACATTTAAAACTACCTATCTGTTAGTGTATTCCAGACACATGAACACATACTACTTTTTTTTTTTTTTTGGAGAGATTTTCACTGTAGGGCGCGTGCGCTCGCCAGACAGACAGAGACATAGAGACAGAAAGCGACAAATCACCCCCCAGGGGGGATGGTCACGCTGCAATCCCTTCTCCTCCATTCTCCTCTCGGGATCTTGGGCATGCACGCACACGCGCCCGGCGTGAGACTTAAGCCACCGGGTCCGAGACGCGAACTGCGGTCGACTACGTGGGAGTCCAGAGACATAGCCATTACGCTAACTGCTGGTTCCCAACACATACTACTTTTCAAATAATTCTCTCCTGCCCCCTTGGAGGCTCGGTTGCCTCATCTGTAAAACACAAGTGGAGGATTCCATGAGCGTTTTTCTAACTATATGTCATGGCCTTTGGGAGGTCATGAGATCAATCTGATAGGTAATGATCAGCAATTTAAAAAATATGAAATAGAATAGAATAGACCAGTAACTGTCAGAAATAATTGTAAGCATTAGGGGTACACACTGTTTGTATAACTTTTGTTTCAACTGTATATGCGCTGTGTGTATGCATGTGTGTGTGTTGTGTGTGTGTATGTGTGTGTTTAGCAAAATGGTATAAAATAGATTTATAATTTTTCTTCTTTTTCTCTTCTTCCTTTTTTGTCTTTCTTTCTCTTCCCTTTTCCTTTCTTCCTCCATACTTCTCATTCTTCTTTTTGACCAAGATTGAACATACCCATTGTAATATAATATTAATTTATTTAAAAGATTAATGGTGCCAGTCAGTGTCATGATGGTTAAAGCAACTAGATGCCAGATGGCAAGCTGTGCAGTCTTAGACCAGAGGCTTGAGAAACATGCCAGGCACATGTGCTTGTGTGCCTAAAATCCTAAGAGGAGAATAGAGGAGAAGAGATTGTAGTGTGGCTTCCCCTAGAGGAAGGGTGACTTCTCACTTTTCCTCTAGAAAAGTGGTGATTTCTTTTCTAGAGGAGGGTGTGATTTCTCACTTTTCCTCTCTTTTTGGCAAGCACACACACCCTACAGCAAACTAAAAAAAAAAAAAATTACATGTAACATATGAGGGGATTTCTACAAATTTATCCAAAACATAGAATTAAAATATGAGTATACTCTGGTGCAAAAGAATTTTGAAAACCATGCTTAGTGTTTTTCATAACTCGTATTTTCCATGAATGTTTTGAAGACCCCCTTGCATATGTTAATCATGAAGCACAGTAATAAAGTCAGCGCATTGCCAACTTAACAAAAAGAACATTGCCAACACCACAGGTACTGTCCCTCTCAATCCACGCCACCTCTTCCACTCACAGATAACCAGGGACCTGCATTTCATATTCACTATTTTCTTATCTTTTTCTTGTCTCTTTATATATATGTGTGTGTATCCTACATAATAATTTTTTGTGATGATTTATAATTACTGGTAAGAATAGTGCTGCTACAAAGCTTTCTGTAATTTGATTTTTTGACTCAAATATGTTTGACGATTCATTCATGTGGCTAGAGCTCATCCATTTTCAACGCTGTTAAATATTCCATTCTGTAATTATGCCACAGTCTGTTTAATCATGTTCCTCTCAGTCAGCTGCTATGTATGTCCTTTGAATTTCTTCTCATGTACACATGCAGGATTCTCTTTGGTGAAACTTCCCAGGGCATTTCCCTTTGTGGCACTGCAAACCCTCCTCTACCCAGAGAACTAACTTGAGCAGTGTTAGCTGCTCCCAACCCTACTCTGCAACCCCAACAGCATACCTGTGACCTCCTCCTGCCACATGGATCCACCCTAAACACAGGGTAAAATGTCTTCTATAGGGTGTATCTTCTCTAGGCAAACTGCCAGGTCTTACAGTATAAGAATATTTGACTCTGCTAAGTAGTTCTCCAAAGTAATCATATCAATTTTTAGCTTGAATAACAAATTACAGCTGTTTTACAACATCCTTACTAATATTCGATAAAATTATACTTCTTAATTTTTGCTAGTGTAACAAATGTAGATTATATCTCATCAAGACTTTAATTTTCACTTCCTGGAGTACTAGTGCTTTTGTGTGTTTTTCATATATGTGTTGTACGTATCTCTTCTTCTGTAATATACCTATTTAGTATATTACCCATTTTTCAATTTGGCTGATTTTTTTTCCTATTAAGTTTTAAGAGTTCTTTACATATTCAGGATATTAATACTTTGGTTTGGTTAGTTTGTCTTAGTCAGCTAGGGCTGCTATTACAAAATACGACGGATGGGGTACCTTAACATTAGATTATTTCTCATGTTTCTGAAAACTGGAAATCAAAGATGAGGGTGCCCACATCACTGGTTTCTGGTGAGGGCTCTCTTCCTGTTTTGCAGGCAGCTTTCTCACTGAGTCTTCACATGGCAGAGAAGAGCAAATGCTCTACTATCTCTTTTAATGGGGGCACTGCGCCCCATAGGAAAGCCCTACCCTCATCTAACCTTAATTACTTTCCAAGGCCCCATCTAAATGCTATCGAATTAAGGGTTAAGTCTTCAGCATATCAATTTTGTGAAAACCCAACTCAGTCCATAGCACTCGCATTACAAATATTGGGTGGTCAGAAAAGTCACTACCTATTTTCTATGTCGTTGTATGCAAAAATACAACACGTCTGTTCCAACAACCCAATATCTTCTAGCTTGTTTATCTTTTCACTTTCTTTTGGTGTTTTTTGATGAACAATAGTATGTTCATAAAGCTTGTTTTTATTTAATTATTTTTATTGTCAGACAGGGTCCAGACACCACAATCTATCCTTAGCCTTTAGCCGTCCCAAGTCATGGGCACATGCATGTCTAGGAGGATTCTAGACTTGAACCCGGAAACTGCTCCTATGGGATTGCCTCACAGAATGTCACATTTTACCACTATGCGGCCATCTATCCCAAATACACACACACACACACACACACACACACACGTACACATGTTATAGAGAGAATAGATATTAGTATGTATAAATATACAAGTATATATGTGTGTGTATATATATGTATCTATGTGTATATATATGTATAGATGTATATTTTCCATTTGGTTGGCAAAGTACAGATGTGTAACTTATCTTTATAATATTGGCTATGTATCTAGCCATCTTGCTCTGGATATAAATTCCAGATGTCTCTATAGATTGTTTTTGTTTTTTTATTTGTCTAGTCTGTAGAAAGTAATATAATTTGAAAATAATGACAGTTGTGTTTCTTTTTTACAATATTAATTTAATTTCATTAATTTTTTGAGGGGTGGATTGGGGGAGTGTTGTTGTATGGGCTAGGTTCTCCAGTAAAATGTTGAATAACAGGTAACAGTGGACACATTTTTGTTCTTCTTGATTTGAAAGGGTTTGCTTTAAATTTTTATAACGAAGTTAGACTTATGGCAGGTTTTCTACAAACAACTTATATTAAGGAAGTTCACTTTACTCAAAATTTTTCACTAAGGATTTTGTTTGGTGTTTAAATCATTTAGTGTTGAATTTTATCAAATACTTCTCTCTGAATCTACTAAAAAGTTCATGTTAGTTTTTCTCCTTTAATCTATTGCTGAAGTAATTATACTGATCAAGTTTCTAAACCTAAACTATTATTTTACACTCCTGAGATGAATTAAGCTTGGTTATGGTAAATTATTCTTTCTCAGGTACCATTCATATACTTTCTCATATACAGTTTTCTAGTCATTTTACAATAGTCAAACTCATAATTATGAGTGGAATCGGATTGCAATTTGTCTTCACTATTATATCCTTGTCTATTTTTTAAAATTAGATAATACCATTTTTATCTAATAATAATTGGAAGATTATTTTCTTTCTGTTTTCCACAAAAATTTTTAAGTTAAGAATAATCTGTCCTTTGAATATTTTGCAGAACTTGGTAAAGTCACCTGTTCCTAGTCTTTTCTAGATAGATTTTTAGCACTGAATATATAAAATATGGTAACTCAGTTTAGACTCTTCATTTCTTTTGTCATATTTTGCAATTCATATTTCTCTTAATATTTATTCTTCCTCTTTGTAATTTAAAACTTAAGAATATAAAATTGTTCATAAGATTTTCTTATGTTTCAAATTCTGCCATGTCTTTATCTCTCTTTTCTCATTATTCACATTGCTTATATTGGGCAAACCCATGGCTGGGTGGTTAAGGCAGCTGAATCCCACACAGTTGACCACACAATTTGAGTCCCAGAACCACAGCTTGAAAAACATGCTGGGCACATGTGCATGTGTGCCCAAAATCCAAAAGAAGGAAGAGATGAAGGAGAAGGGATTGTCAAATTACCATTTTCAGATGGGGGTGCTTTCTCCCACCTTTCTCTGCCTCTCTTGTGTCTCTCTGGTGAGTGCATGCATCTTCTGGCAAAAGTTTTTAAAAATATCGCTTATAAATTTTTTTTACTTTTAAAATTCAGTCTTGATGTTTTATATTTTATTGATATTTTCAAATAATTAACATTTTCCTGTATTTATCCTTTATAGCACATTAAAATATTCTTTTCATGTCAACTTCTGATCTTTATTATCTCCTCCAGATACGTTTATTAGATTATTCTATTATTACAGCCAAATTCGGGTGTCAGCAAACTTTACTCTGAAAGGATAAATAGTAAACATTTTATGCTTGATAAACCAGTCTCTCTTTCAACTACTCAACTCATGTATGTATAGCACAAAAACAGTCATAGATTATACATACATGAATAGGCATGACTGTGTTACAATAAAACTTGATTTACAAAAATTTTATTTACAAGATTGATCATTGGGTCATAGTTTACTGATTCTTGGCCTAACATGTTGGTTCTCAACACATGGTCTATAGATTTCTGTGAGATCTCTGAGTACTTTTCAGGAGGGAAGACCCAAACTATGTTTATTACAATTCTAGGATATTATTTACTTTTACTGTGTCACATTGAACTGACAGTGCAAAAACAAGGGGTAGATAAAATTGCAGGCATCTTAGCACAAGTCAAGGCAGTGCTCATTGTGTTTCTCACCACTGCACCTTCATTATAAAAATAAATGTCAGTTCACTTAAAAATGTCCTTAACAAAACAGGTGTAATTATTAATTTTGGGTTAACCCCATAACATAGTGGTTAGGTGCTATTTGCAAAGAGCTTGCTCTTACATGGCCAACTATAGTTTGAATCTCAGTATCTGTAGCTTGAAAAAGTTTGAGCACAAGCGAATGTGTTCAGGACACTGACAGGATGGGGGAATAAAGGAAAAATGATTGTGGTGTGACCTATTGGAGGTTTCTCTCTCTCTAGCACATGCTCTCTGGCATAAAACAAGCCAGAAAAAAAAAAAGATTAAAACTTGATCCTTTATCACATATCTTTTAAATATTCTATCTGATAAATTATGATGTATACATAAAAAAAACCCTGCTGCATTAAAGTATGACAATTGTGTCAAGGAAAAGCATTTCTGTGATTGTTGCAGTTGCAAGTTGAACTAACTGTTTTTATCCTAGGACACAAACACTTCTTGAAGAATCAGGCACAAACTATAGATACTCAACTTTGAGTATTTGTCAGATGTTTTCTTAAAAATGAATACATTGAGACTTCACAAGAAGAAAAACAATTAAAAATATTTATTACCAATGTTAACATTTGAACTTTCAAGCAAAAATTAAAATTTAATATTGTTCCTGTGTTTGTAAGCTTGAAGGCTTCCCAATATTTTAAGGCCTTTTGGATAAAGTCAGTGTTGATATTAACAAATATTTTTATATAGTCTAATAAAATATGTCAACATCCAGAAGATCTGTGTAACTCAGTGTACCAATATTTTCCAGATGATCAATAAATGACGTTATAAAAATCATGCATGGGTAAAAATTTCAAAGTGTAAGACATACCAATAGCTCTTAATGTAACAGACCATGAAAGATCCATTGATGTGGTTTCAGATTCCACATTGCAACTAACCTTTAAGAGATTATCACTAGTGGAGATTTGGCATAGTATCAAAGAATATTTTTGATTATATAAAAGGCTATTAAAATACTTTCCTTTACCCAATACATGTCTATGTGGAACCAGGTATTCTTTATATACTTCAATGAAGCTAACATATCACAGTAGATTGAATGCAGAAGCAGATATGAGAATTTTCTATTGTCAGACATAAAAGAAATTTGCAAGAATGTAAAAAATTCCATACTTCTCACTAAATTATTTTGTTTAGGAAAACAAAAATTAAAATACAGGTTATTAAAATAAAAGGTTAATAGATAATGGATTATTTTTTTAATAAATAATTTAAATTTTCATTTCTTTCTGTACAAATATTGATAGTAATAAACCACATAAATAAAAGCTCTTTAGGAACATTAGAAACTCTTAGAGTATCACATGATCTTGAGACTTAAATGTTTGAGAACAACTGATCTAGCTTATTAAGTTGGATAATTATCTTATTAATTTTTAGTCTTTTTTTTCTTTTTAATATAATCAGTTTAGGTTATAAATGGCCTCAAAGTCTGCTTTTCACCACACCTCATAGGTTTTGATATGCAATATTATCATCATCACTCAGTCGTAAGTGAGTTTTCTATTTTAATTACATTTGCTTTGATCCATGAGTAATTTAGAAGTATGTTTTTAACTTCCAAAAATGTGGGAATTTTAATTTATCTTTGTGATTGACCCCTAATTTAATTGCATTCAAGTTAGAGAATATGATCCATGTGATGCCAATTCTCTGAAATTCCTCGTAACTCACTTTATGTTTTTATATGTGGCAAATTTATGAAGACTAGCTATGTGTTTAAATGCAATATGAATTTTCTATTTTGAGGGGAGTTTCTATAGATGTTTCATCTAATCATACTTGATATTAACAGATTTCAGTTCTTCTGTCCTTACTCATATAGTGTCTAATTATCAATGATAAGGGAGGTATTCCACAGCAATAGCAATTTTGTCCATTTTTCCTTATAATTCTGTAATTATTCCTTTTCATATTTTGAGATTATTATGATATTTCAACTCAAGCTTGGAATGTATATTCCAGTAAACAGAAATTATTATAATTACATAGGTAATCCTCCCCAGAAATGCTTTTCATTTTGTCCTGTTTTATCTGATACAGCTACTCCACATTTACTGTGGCTAGCATTTGCCTATTATTTTTCATGCTTTTTATTCCAACCATTCTATATCTTTAAACTTTGGTGTGTCTCTTTAGTAGCATATCACTGGATTTATTTTTTATCCAATATGACAAACTGATTTAATTAGCATATTACTATGTATTTATTATAAGTAACAATATCTTTATACTTATTTCTACCATTTGAACTTCTTGTTATCTTTTTTTATTTGTGTCTTATAATTGATTGAGGGTTTGCTTTGTTATACCCCTTATTGGTTTAGAAGTTATGCATCTTAATTTTATATTTTAAAGTCATTCTCAAAATGAGTACTATTACAAAGACTTCAAAATCTTTGTAGAAGATGTAATTAAAGTATAAGTGTATTTATTTATTTATTTTTAGAGAGAGATTTTTGCTATAGGATGTGTGTGCTCACTGGAGAGACAGATGCAAGAAATCACCCCCCAAGGGGGGATGGCCATGCTACAATACCTTCTCCTCCATTCCTCAACACATGCACTTGGGCTCAGTGTGAGTCTTCTGGTTTTGTTTTTGTTTTGGAGAGGATTTTGCTATAGGACCTGTGCACTCACCAGAAAGACAGAGAGAGACAAAGAGATAGAAAATGAGCCCCCCCCCCATGGAAGACGGCCGCACTGCAATCCCTTCTCCTCCATTCTGCTCTCAGGATCTTGGGCACACATGCACACACCCCCGGCGTGAGTTCAAGCCACCAGGTCTGGGACTTGAACCACAGTCAACTACATGGGAGTCCACCAACATAGCCATTATGCCAACTACTGGTCTCAAGCCCAGTGTGAGTCTTAAGCTGCTGGATCTGGGACTTGAACTGCGATCAGCTACATGGAAGTCCAGCGACGTAACCATTACACCACCTGCTGGTTCCACAAGTGTATTTTGTTACAAAAAAAAACACCTTTTGAAATTCATGCACCATTTTCATAATTACACTTTTTCCATGAATCTTTTGAAGACCCTTCATATGCTAATTTATCAAGTGTAATTTTAATAATGACTGATCTTGAATAATATGAAGATCTTAGAACATTTTTACTCTATCCCACTCTCTCCCGACTCACATGCTAGTATTGCTCAGTATTTCAACCCCATCTCTTTTTTTTTCAACTTTTTTTTTTCATTGTAGAGAGCATGTGTACTTACCAGAGAAAGAGAGTGGGGTATGATCACACCACGATTTCCTCTCCTTTATGTCTCTGTCCTGCCAGGATTTGGGGCCTGCACGCATATATCCTCCAGCCTGTTTCTAAGCTGCCAGGGCCAAGATTCCTACTGCAGCAGGCCCTGTGGGACCCTGCTCCCCTAACTGCTGAGCTGCAAGACAGGCCCTCAATCCCATCTCTTTTGAATTCCAAAATAACTTTCTTTTAAAATCAATTTATAAAGACAAAATAATTTTTGAGGTGATCTGTGAGTTGGATCAGTTTTCTGTGTGTCTTTTTATTTCACATTGCAGCCATTCCTCCTGAGCTCATTTTTATTCTGCCTTAAGAATGATCTGGAGCACTTCCCTTACCAAAGATCTGCTTATGATAAACAAGCTTTTGTTTTTAAAAGGTATTTTAATAGGTACACAATGCTAGGTGTACTTTTTTTTTCCCTTCAACACTTCCAAGGTTCATTCTTCGTCTTTCCTTCCTTCCTTTATTTTTTATTCCTCCCTGCTGTTTTTGTGATGTCCATTATTGCTATGCAAAGCCTGCTGCTAAAAAAATTGTCATTCTTTTCCAAGTGATCATTTCTTTCTGATTCTTGCTGATTTTTCTGTTTGTCTCCAGTGATCTGCAGATTTGCCATAAACCATCAAATTGTGGATGTCTTCTTAGCTAAGGTGCTTGGGAAAATTGTGCTTCATGTATGGATTCATCTTTTATCAGTTCCATGAAATTCCAAACTGTAAACTCACTCTGAATATTAGAGCTCTTTCATTTATCCCATTTTCTCCTTATGACTTCTACTGGATGCCTATTAGACCTTCTCGTTCAGTGTCCCAAATCTCTTAATTTCCCTTTCATATTTTCTATCTTGTCTTTCTCAGGGTCATTCTTAATAATTTATTCATTCTACCTTTTGGTTATTCTTTTCCCATAAATAACTGCTTCTATTTGCATTAATATTTTTAATCTTTAAATATTTAGTTTGGGTTTTTTGTTCCTCAAAAGTTAAAGAATTTTTAAAGTCTCTTGGAAAGTCATTTATTTCTATGGCTTTTTATACCTTTAAATAACACTGTGTATACATGTCAATTTAATCTGAAGTCCTTGGGACTCTAAATTCTTGTTTGTACTTTGGTAACCAGTGAAAACTAGCCTGGATGGCAGAAACTGGGTCCTAATGGATGTTGGGAGGATGTTGGAACTGAGAAGTCTGTTTCTGATAGTATATAAGATAATGTCTGCCACTTTATTGAATTTGTCTTTGGGAGGCTTAAGTAAATGATTGCCTATTGGAAGAAGTTTCTGTTTTGTTAAAACAATGCCTTAGAATATACTCCACAATTTCCACTTTACAATTTAATATGACCCTTATCTGGTTTGCTTCATTTTCTCAATTACTAATGAAAGTAAAGGAATAAACAGATAAGGGCTTGCTACTGACCTGGAGACCCACCTATAAGAAAGCTTCCTCTCCCATTCCCAGAGAGACTTTAGTTCACAGCACCGACCGACATTTTACTGTAGGACAAGCTGTGTGTGCGATGTCTTACATTGTCTCATCAGATCTTCACTTTAACTTTTTCAAGATGTTTTGTTTTTCATATGTGAAACTGAGGCTCAAAGAATTAATAAATGGGACCCAGCAGTTAGCGTAATGGCTATGTCGCTGGACTCCCATGTAGTCGACCGCGGTTCGCGTCCCGGACCCGGTGGCTTGAACTCACACCAGGCGCATGTGTATGCATGCCCATGATCCCAAGAGGAGAATGGAGGAGAAGGGATTGCAGCGTGACCATCCCCTCTGGGGGGTGATTTCTCGCTTTTTGTCTGGCGAGCGCACGCGCCCTATAGCAAAAACCTCTCCAAAAAAAAAAAAAAGAATTAATACACTACAAAAGGAATAAACAGATAAGGGCTTGCTACTGACCTGGAGACCCACCTATAAGAAAGCTTCCTCTCCCATTCCCAGAGAGACTTTAGTTCACAGCACCGACCGACATTTTACTGTAGGACAAGCTGTGTGTGCGATGTCTTACATTGTCTCATCAGATCTTCACTTTAACTTTTTCAAGATGTTTTGTTTTTCATATGTGAAACTGAGGCTCAAAGAATTAATAAATGGGACCCAGCAGTTAGCGTAATGGCTATGTCGCTGGACTCCCATGTAGTCGACCGCGGTTCGCGTCCCGGACCCGGTGGCTTGAACTCACACCAGGCGCATGTGTATGCATGCCCATGATCCCAAGAGGAGAATGGAGGAGAAGGGATTGCAGCGTGACCATCCCCTCTGGGGGGTGATTTCTCGCTTTTTGTCTGGCGAGCGCACGCGCCCTATAGCAAAAACCTCTCCAAAAAAAAAAAAAAAAGAATTAATAAACTACATAAGGTCATGTAGCTAGTGAAAAGCAGAGCTAGGATTTAAACTCAGTTTTTCCAGTTCCTAGTTTAATTTTTTTCTTTATATGAAACATGCCCTACTGTTTTAGCATGATACATAAGAAATTTTAATCACTTATTATATATTAATAGAGACAAATGTACCTAGATAAGGTTGAGTTTCTGTTTCTTATTTTGTTTTAGCAAAACCTATTTATAAAACACTCCGTTTATCTGATAACATAGAACTTTAGAAACTATTATCTATTTCTCTGTCCACAGAGGAAAATATCAAATAATCTTGGGGTAGATTTTCATAATTATGGAAAACTTCACTTGAATGGGCCCCCCTTAGTAAGAAAATGTGGGGAGGTGGTGAAGATCTATTATTATAGGAAAAAGGCCTGTGGTAAAATCTTAGAGGGGCTTGGAAAAGTTGCTGCCTCTAAGATCCTTTAGTATAGACACTTCTGACAATAGACTTGAGCAATTTTTAGAAGGAGATTTAGGCTCTCGATGCTTCTGTAATGTTCGAGGCAATGGATATCTGTCGAGTTAGACCACAGTTGCCCTGACCAAGGTCCATGGATAGGAGAGGTCCCTAAGTCTCCAACAAAAAACCTACCAAGGGTACAGGGGCCTACCTGGGGACACCAACTCAACACAACACCTGAGGATTGCATTAGATCACTGAGTCCAGCACAGCCTGTGCCCGATTCAGGAAGGCCGTTTGGATCCAGCCACTGTGCCACAATACTGGAGTTTGAAGGAAAAAAATAATATATATATAATTAAAAATCTATTAACTTTGATTTGCCAGGGAAGGCATGCATGCCTCACTGGATCCCTGTCAATGCAGGAACAGTCTTTTTTTTTTTTTTCCCCAAAGAGTTTCTTTTTTTTTTTTTTTTTTTTTTTTTTTTTTTTTTTATCCACAGTTTTGCTATAGAGCGCATGTGCTCACCAGAGAGAGAGACAGAGAGACAGAAATCAAGAAATCACCCCCTAGGCGGATGGTCACATTGCAATCCCTTCTCCTCCATTCTCCTCTCAGGATCTTGGGCATGCACACCCACGTGTCTGGCATGAGTTTTAAGCCACTGGGTCTGGGACTCAAACTGCGGTCAACTACATGGGAGTCCAGCGACATAGCCATTACGCTAACTGCTGGTCCCAATGCAGGAACAGTCTTCAGCATTGACAACTTATGGCTGAAGTGTGGTATGGTCTGTCACCTTTTTGGACAATACAGTTCTCAGAGCTCCAGGATAATTCAGAATTGAATAACCTCAAAAATGAAGTACTGAACTTCCTGAAAACAAATCCAAATGGGATCTCAAACAATTGGTGGAAAAATTAAAGTTGATTTGTTATGGTACCCTAAACTGGGAAAACAGACTGCTTTATGCATACATTGATTGTACTCCTATTGGATTTTCGTAACTGCTTCTTTATTTATTTTTAATGCCAGAGGGTGCATGCATACATGAGAAAGAGAGGAGAGAGGAAGAGAGGAAAAGTGAGAGTGAAAGAGAGAAAGCAAATTGTAACAGGACCAGGTCATGCCACAATCCTTTTCCTCCAATTTTCCACTTAGGATCCTGGGCGCCTACATTCAAACACCCTGTGTGTTGCCTCAGGTGCCATTCAGGATCTGGCTTTCTCTGTGCCTGCTGTGGCATGGGGCCACCTCCTTTAATTGCTTCTGAATGAATTCCTTTGATCCCCTCCTCTCCCTGTCTTCCCCCACCCCCGGGGAAAAAAAAATGTTTTAGCAGTCTTGTTTAAGAAAGCTTTCCCATCTCCAAGATCATAACAATATGGAGCTATTTTCTTTATGTTTTCTCTCCAAAATTTATTGTTTTATATTTCACTTTCAGGTTTATAATTCTTTATAAATTAATTTTTTAGGTTTGCTGAGATCTAAGTAATCATTTTTTATTCTACTGTTCTGCATAAGTTGACAAATTCATTAATAGCTTCTCATTTCTCCTTTAAAAAAATTAGATTAGGGAACCAGCAGATGGCATAATGTTTACATCGCTGGACTCCCACATACTCAACTGTAGTTCAAGTCCCAGACCTGGCAAATTAAAACACATCAGGCATGTGTTCATGCATGCCCGAGATGAAAATGGAGAAGAGATTGCAGCATGGCCATCTTCCTCACTCCCCAGTGATTTCTTGCTTTCTGTCTCTCTGTCTGTCCAGCAAGTGCATGCATCCTATAGAAAAAAAAAAAAATTGGATTGGATACTCTTGCTTCTCTACTTCTTTCTAGAACCAGAGTGCTCAACTCAGGCCCGACCAGTACTATGATCTTCTGAGCCTAATGTGCACTTAGCATATATTGCTATTTTTATGCATGTCTTACTTTGCTTTCAACTAGACTCACATTTTTCTTAAAGGTAGAAATGTCCCCAAAGTTTAACCAATGTCTGTACATCATGGCGATGTCACAAATGCAAGGTTGCAGCCAATGGATATGCGTACCTTCTTTGCAGACCATCAGATAGACCACCTGAGGACTGCCAGCTGTGCAGCCACTTCCTTGAGTCATGCTGCTGTGATGCTCACACATGCTTGAGGTTGAATGCAATAACTTTTCATTTTATTAAAGTGGTATTGTTAGGCTTTTCAAGGGGTATTATCCAGGTTTATCTCCATAGTCTTACAGATAGTCATTACCTTCTGACCACATGTCTCATATTTGCTTATTTGCAAACATTCCTCAGCTTGTGTTAATGACTTAATCATCTGTTTTTTATTTTATTATTACTATTTTTTTAAAAAAATGGTATACTTGGGATCAGACAGTGGTGCAACATTAAAGTACAATCCTCTACAAGGCTGAGAGGGTTCCCGTTTCATGTCTGGAGGCCTCCCCAAGTATGCCATGATCCAGGGCTGGCTAAAGCTGAGGGTGGATCATAGAATGGGGACCCTCTTGGGGCTGCTGTCTCTCTCTCACTCAAAGAAAAAATAAATAAAATATAATGTTTTTAAAGTACTAGTAAGCTGTTGATGTAGTTCCTTTTAAAAAAATAGAATTAAGAGGATGAAATCATTTTAGAACATTCTCAACACTCCTTTTCCCACTCCTTAGGG
>NW_006207268.1:1438602-1441305 GCF_000334495.1 Tupaia belangeri chinensis
GTCTGTTATCTCTCTTTTTTAAGTCATCCTGTGTCTGTCATCTAGATCTGTTGATTTCCAAATATGTCAGTGTACCTATTTAAAATTATTTTTTTCCTGCTTTGTGACTTTAACAGAGGTGTAAGTATTTTTTTTAAGTTTCTTTGTTTTGTTTTGTTTTCATGTCCCTCATTTGTATAGAGCTTAAAAATAGAGTATTACCTCAAATATTCTGATTCATATTAGTGGCCTTGCTGGTTTTGCTTTCCTTATGAGGTATAAAAGCCTCTTCTTCAGCGTAGCTACTTTAGTCAGCTTATTCATTCTGGTTTTTGTCATAATTATCATTTTCTCTTAAAAAAAAGAATAGGTATTATGAGAAATTTCTCTAGGGTTCCCTCCCAATTTCCTCACTGCCATTACAGAGCCTCCGTCCCATCAGTCTTGATCGGGCGCATTGGATATTCTTACTCTTTGCGTTCTTCTTTTCTCAGAGCAATTGTAATCTGCTTTAATTATGGTGGATACTCCAGCAGCCTGCCCTTCTCCTGGGTTTTAGTATTCCCTCCTTCAATACCATACTCACTAGATTTTTTTTTTTAATTCCCCCAAATTAGCTCTCTTGAATTCTAATGCCCTGATAGGACTGCTCGTATTCTGGTTATGAACTTGATCCCACCAGGTTTCAAAAATGCCGACGAAAGCAACGCATTCTGTATTTCTGCATCCCTGGGATTGCTCTCCTTCATTGCTCAGGCTCCTCTCAGGTCTCAAGCTTCGCTTTCACTCTGCTTAAATTGCTGTGGCAGACCCTTCCCTCAGAAAAGGGGAAAAACATTGTTTAGATAACTGATTCACAACACAGCTTTTCTTCCTCTTGTCTTTTATAAACATTTCTGGTGAAAGAGATTTTTTAAAATCCTTTTTTCTAAATACAATGTTTAAACTTTTTTTTTTAATTTCTCACATTAGTTTTTACTCAGGTCTGCAGCATGATTCAGATCCCCAATTGTTGATCTTAAATCTCTGGCCAATCCTGTCACCTTCTAGGCTTCCACTGTGGTGCTCATTGGAATATTTCACAGGGGCCAATGGCACACGTTCATCCAGTTAACTCCATCAGTTCACACACACACACACACACACACACACACACATACACACACCCCTGTGATTAAAGGTACCTCTTCTTTCCCATAAAAATGTAGGCTTTAATCACGTCAATACAACAAAACAAAGAAATATTTATACTCATTTTTATAAGAACAAAATTTCAGGGACTTTGAAGGCTTTATCTGTCCTTGGGTAAAAGTGATTTACCCAGTCAATATCATTTGTTCATGGTAAATCCATTGATGGCTTCCAGTTCTACCCATATCCTACAACTACTCTGCCGTCCAGGTATTACCACATCAGTTGGAATGCATTTGACTACAGTTAAAGAGAGCACAACCCTAGTTGATATAACTAATAATGAGTTATGGCTTTAAGTTAAGAGCTCAGAAATATGACAAATTTTTAAAAAGAATTATTTCATTTTAATTATTATCATTTTTTTAATTTGGTATAGGGCATGTGCACTCACCAGAGAAAGACAGAGAGAGAGCCAGGCTGCTAGGTCTGAGACAAACTATGGTCAGTCATGTGGGAGTCCAACACCTTAACCACCATGCATACCACCTGCTGGCCCAGAAATACAGAAAGTGAGGCTTGATGCAGCCACTCAACACTGTCAGCAGGTATCTATATCCTTCTTTTTTCTGTCTTCCATGAAATTGTGTCATCCTAAAAATGACTCCTACTATGGTGCTTAAGTGATGTTCACCAACCTCCTGGAGCAATGTACTTCTTCCTTCCTATTCCGGCATTACTATTAAGTCCACCTTTTCCTCTGATTGGGCCGGCTTTGGTCACATGATCCCTCTAAGAGCACTGAGCCTAGTGGAGGGAATTAATTCACTGGCTTGGCCTAAGTCACATGCTCTCACCCTTAAGTCAGGAAAGGAATCTATTTCCCAAGAAGCACATATTTCACAGAATGGAAATTATAGCTACTAGAGAACGGGAAGAAGAAGATACATTCTGAGGACAACAGAAATGAATTCTACAATAATCCTGGCCAAAACCAAGTTGAATATACTCATCTACACTGCAGCCCTGTTGTCATATTGGCCGTAGGAAAAGCTCTTTGTAATAGCTACTGTCATCTTAAAAAGAGCGTGCGCGTACACACAACACACACACACACATACTGCAAAAGAAACATCCTCGCTTCTAATGGGAAGCATCTTGAGTACTCAAGCAAGTGACTTAAAGTATTTCTACTCCAAGGCTGCTTTTGATACGAATCCAGGTAACACTAAAAGTTGTTAAGGTGTGGGCTCTGTTTAGTCAGATTAAGAAAATACAATAATAAATACTATGTCACAAAGAAAGAAAAGATTTCTAGATATTTTGGTCTGATTATGGCAGTGTCTACGCAGGACAATAGAGGCAGATGTTTTTCTGCTACAATGAGGGAGTGAAGATTCTTCCTTGAGATAACATATTTACATACACTATAGTGCTCACGGGGTTAACCAGCAGGACCCACCTGTTTGGCATTGCCTTGGATTGTTAGTCCTTTGAAGTCCAGTTGGAGAAGATGGACCCTCAAAGATCCCTGCCAAATGAGAAGGGTGAGAAGGGTGGGAGAGCTGAAACTGTCCCTTGGGTCACTCTTTC
>NW_006207268.1:1441336-1473782 GCF_000334495.1 Tupaia belangeri chinensis
CCAGCATCACTGCTGAGAAAATAAACAATGTGTTGGCCAAGGAGTCCGTAAATTAGCAGCTCTTCCCCCTCCTTCTCTCCCTTCTTCCTTCTCTCCTTCTTTGCTTCGTCCTTTTCCTCCTTCAACTGGAAAAGAACTAAAATTTTTTTTCTACAACTCTGTTTTACCTCAGATGTTTTAAATCTGGCTAAAGAATGTGACCATCCAAAGCCTGTACTAATCTAAACCAGGGCTGTAGAGATAGTTTCTAGAATCAACCAAGGTTCAGAGAAGTGAAGCAACTGACCTGGGCCACTCACAAAGGAATTGAGCTGCCTAAACGCCTGCCTTCAGACTGCCTCAGAGGACAGCATCTGTGAGATCCCACTGACATCTCGGTGGATGCTGAAATGGAAAAGATAAATGACATTAAGAAGTTGACCTGAACTCACCACCTAGTTTCTCCAGGAATGACATTTTAAAAAAATAATTACTTATTTAACTTTTTAATTCATTTTTTAAAATTTGACCAGAGAAGGACAGAGAAAGAGAGAAAGAGGGAAAGTGAGAAAGTAAGCCTCCAAGTCCAAAACTTGAACCATCGACCATGCGGGAGTCCAGTGCCCTTAACCACCACACCACCTGCTGACTCCCTCCAGGAATGACACTAATCTTCCTGAGTATGTTTTAGAATTGTTTCGAATGTCATCTATGTTTTACTCTTTTTCCTCTCCAGTTTTGATGTTCATGATTAGCTCTAAAATTGAAAAGAAGTTTTGCATATTTGCCCAGCAGAGGAACTGAGGAAATGCTCTTTGGTTCTGATTCCTCTAAGCTCTCTCATGGGAAAGCATTATTACCAACTTTCTTACCTTAAAATAAACGTCCTCAAAAGTTTATTATGAAGTTTTTCTATTTGGGCCTCTAAGGTAGGATGAAATAGAAGTAACTAAGGATCTTGAGACATTACCTAAATTTGGCTATGTGCATTATAAATCATCCAAGATCACTTACTGATCAACCCAAATAGACAGCTTATATCCTCCTAGTTCCTTCAAATGTATACTCATATAGAAAGATTTCCTTTGGTTTCCCATCTTGTTTCATAATTCAAACTAACCAAAATCTGGCCATTCTCCAATTCTGAATATCCACAGAAATGTGATAAGAATCGATTCACTTTTTAATCTTGAAACTAAAAATAAAATGTATTTCTTTTTTGGTTGGTAACCACAACTGAGTTGAGTAATAAATATTTGTTCTAAGTATACTGTAATTTATTGTTCAGACTGCAATGCTTGGAGTTCTTATGAACCAGAAGACCAATTATGACTTACCTCTTGTTCACAATCCCCAGCAAATCCTGTTTTAGGGAGGCTACTTTCCAAGGAGCTAAGTGTGGTCTCCACATTTTTGAAGAATCTCGGGTAGTCTTATAACAGAGGTTTTGGCAACACAAAGATTTCTTGTAAAAAAAAGAAAAAAGAAAAAGAAAAAACACTTCTTTAAAAAGCAAAACCTGATAGAATTCCTAAAGCTTAACTTGAAAGAAATGACAAGTCATGTGATTTTGCTGCCAATTAACCTTGACACAAAAGCCAGAGGTCAGGGCTACTTCTGTGACTTAGCCTTCCAGGTGTGGGGTTGGGGGAGAAGGTGACAATTTGGAAGACAATTTACAAACCAGACATAATCATCTGAAATGTTGGTTCTGTGTCATCCTAAGAATTTATGGCAGCTAGATGGAAAACAAATATGTTTTGCTAATTCAGGCCGTTTCCTTCCGTTACTATGTACAGGAAAACTCCTACAGAAGTTGTAAATCTCATCTTTCTGCAAAACTAATGAGAGGGTGTCACTATATAGGGGGAATGACCTGAGGCCCTAGGAAGAAGGCAGCATTAAAAGAGACTTCTAAAAGTCTCACTGGGAAACAACAGAACAACTAACCAGAAAGCTAGAACCAGTCCCACGTTCGTCCTCCATCAGTGGAGATGACACCTGTACCCACAACCAGAGGAAGGAAAGTTGGCTGATTTGTACATGGCTAGTTTGTCTAATAATTGTGGCGTAAGCCAGAAGCAGTTGGTTTTGTCTCTTCTCCTAGCTGTATCTATATAGATGATAGAGATAGAGATGATAGAGATAGAGAGATAGACATATACATAATTTGAGTTTTTGCTATAGGGCACACACACTCACCAGAGAAAGGGGCTGGGAATTAAGAAGTCACCCCCCCCCCCAGGCAGGATGGCCCATGCAACAGTCCTTTCTCCTCTACTCTCCTCTTAAAATTTGGACATGCACACACATGTACCTGGCATTAATTTTCAAGCCACGGGGTCTGAAACTTAAACCATGTAGTCTACCATGTGGGATCCAGCACCTTAACCTCCCTTCCAACTGCTGGTCCTTCTTTGTCTTTTATTAACCAATTTACTCAATAAATAATTATTGCCCATTTAGACACTGTATTAGGCTCTAGGAAAACAGGGATGAGTGATATACATTCCCAAGAAGTTCATAGTTTGGTAAATAAAGGAGCTATGAAAATAAAAGAAAACTAAGGCAAAGACTTGAACAATTGCCTTGTGATAGCAGATTAGCAAAGTGGCAAAATGGGGTTTAGGATTTAAACTGTAATCATGAATCTGAATGATGCTGTGAACTCCAAAAGTGATTAAACCCAAAACCATGACCTCATGTCTATAATACTGAACTAGAGCCGGCTCCTTGGCTCAGCAGTAATGCACTACTCGGGACAAGCTAGTCTCATATAGTGACTGTGGTTCGAATCCCTGGTCTAGTCAGCCTGACACATGTTGGGCATATGTGTAAATGCCCAAGATCCACTGGGCTGGAGAGCCAAAAGAAAGAGATCTCAACATGATCAGACCTTGTGGAGAGTGTTCATCTCTCCCTCTCTCTTTATCACATGAGTGTGCAAATAATCACAAATTAAAAATAACTAACCATAGAGAAAACAATTTAGGTGATAAAAGAGTCTCCAAACATGCTTCTCTTTCCTAGGCCTTGCTTTTCAAGGTTGCCTTGTCTATGTTTGAACTACATTGTTAAAACCACTTTGCTAGATGTAAGCTACTTATTTTACATTAAAATTGAACCCTTGGGCTTCCTTGCACATATTCTTAATTAATTAATTTCTTCTTTCATTAAGCAATAGATCATAGAAGATGACTTAAGGATAAGTATAGAATGAGATTCTTGGATCAATTATAAACTATCGACTTGGGATGCCTGGTTATTCAGTCTCGGTGTCCTGTGGCCACCTCACTCCCCCCACCCCCCACCACCAACATATACAATCTCTGATGACAATTACGTTCTTGCTAGACTCAAGCTATCCCTATGGAAAGTTTGACTTGTGAGTCAAATCACCTCAATAAGTTCATACAAGTAAAAGCAGGCATATATTAAAATGAGAGATAATGTTAAAGTGTAAAATTCGATGTGGGTGGAAGTGGAGTGGATATAAAAGCATATTATTTGCTATTATCTTGATGAGGAACACAGAATCCCTGCACATGAAAAAACTTAAATAAATATCGAATGAATGAAGATGTCAAATGGCAATAGGACTGAAGTGGATTGGAAGAGCTGCCTTTTTGATTACTTGTGTTTTACCTAGAACTATAAAAGGTAAACTATAAGAATATTTTGCTAGCATTATCTCACTTAATATCATCTGTTTTGCACAGATGAGGATTCTGAGGTTGAAAAGAAATGATAAACGTTCCAAGGGCTTTTCTCAGGTGATTGAGTTAGTAGGTGCCAGGACCAAAATTCAAATTGAGGTCTGAATTTATTTTTTTCTTTGATATTTTGGTTATATGGTGTTATTATTTCACTACTTACATGTATCCTGTTGATAAAAGGACCCTATGCTTAATCACCATTTTCTAATATTTTTTCTTCTAGTTTATTCTAAGATGTGTACACTCATCAGAGAAAGACAGAGAGAGAGAAAATGAGAAATCACCCGGGGTGGGGGGGGGCATGCTACAGTCCCTTCTCCTCTTGGAATTCTGGGGATGCCCGCACATGCACCTGATGTTTCTAAAGCCACAAGCTCAGGCTGAACTCTGAAGTCGGCCATGTGGGATCTAGCTGCTTCAACCTCTATGCTACCTGCTGACCCTCTGCCTAATAGTGCATGAAATGGATTGAATAAGAGAATAGTGGATACTGGTGTGTGTGAGGAAGAAAGAAGCATTATTTTAGATCTTTGTTGCAAATAATTAGTTCTCTCCCATATAGCTTATCAGAAGTAAAACACCCCCACTCCATGACAGCATGGTCCCTGAGGGTTATACCATACTTTCTATATTCCCATGTTTCTATATTACTATGTTGTGAGGAAAAACTCACAAAGGGCAGACACTAAATGTCCATTAGTGAAAGCTCTGCTATTTAAATTATTTTCAACTCCCTTTAATTCTTAATGGAAATCTTAATAAATCCAAAGTCTTCTGGGGAAGCATACTGAAGTTAGAGCTTTGGAAGTTAGAGAACAGACACAATAGTGAGCTGGATTCACTTTCTGCACACTTTTTCAGGGTTAATCATGACCTTTTCCTTAACTTTAAGTTTTCCAGTGAGACTTGTGTTTTACGGAGTAGTCCATTGGTTCTTCCTTTTGCCAATCAGAGTCAGTGGTTGGTCATGAAGCCACAGTCAGAAGTTATATTCAAATTCTTTCAACTAATGAACATCAGATCCAATTAGAATAGATCACATTTATGAACATCTAGTATCACTGACTAAATAGCAGTGCTTCCAGAGGGTGATATTCAAAACATTTCAACCAATAAGCATCAGATCAAACTAGAATGAATTAAATGTTTGAACATCCAGTACCACTGAACTGGGCTCTACCTACTAAATATGGAGTCTTGCATAGAAAAACGTAGAAAAATACATAACTTTCCTGATGACCTAATATTATCTCTTTTGGAATTTAAATTTGGATCAGTGTTTTTCTCATTTATCTAGAATGTAGAATAATCAAGATGTAATAAGACCCACACATACTCACACACACTCACCAGCCTGAACAAACCCTTGAATTTTGTCCTTCGAATGAAGCTATCACCTCAGGAGGATAATACATTTATTTAATATGCTGTCATTGCTCAAAACACTTTTAAAACTCCTTTTGGAATTGCCTTCAGGGTCAGTTTATGAACCACAGAAGATAATTTGTCTCTTTTTTATAGTCACACCTTTTTATTTTTTTGACAATTTATAATATCTACCTTCATTATCCTTATTTAGAAATGGCTTTAAATAACTTCTGGCTGTTTCCAAAATTCAACTTTCAAAAAAAGAGTTGTCCAAATTAAATATATGCAAACAAATATACTGACTGTGAAAGAAACTGAAAGTAGCCTAATATTCTTTCATGTAAAATTTGGTTGTTTTTTACAAATACATATGTAGCAAAAGTCTCATAAGAAAAAGTGCAATCTGGCCCAGCCTAAGTATCACAGCACATGGCATGCAGGACTGCAGTGCTGGAAGCCACATGGGCAACTCAGGTTCAGCTATTCAGCTGCCTTAATCACCATTCCACAGCCTGACTCACAACTGGGGTTTTAATAATAATTTGCAGTTGTTGGATCAAGCTTCATTCAAATTTGCCTCCTTCTTTTTCTTTTTGTTTTAAACTGTTCAGTCTTCTTTATTGTTTGAACCAGTTTAATTGGCTTTTTCTTACTTGCAAACAAAATCATGCTGACAGAGAGAGAAGAGAAACCTATCTCTAAAACTCCATTCCTCAAATTCCAGTTAAAATTCTAGTCTGTGTTTAGTTCCCAAAATAAATCCTCTTTTTAAAACTAACCTAAGTAAATTTCTGTTTGTTTAACCCCCAAAACCAATCTAGATGCATAATGTGATAGATTAATCATTATTGAGAGGATTACTTTTTGGTTTTCTAGGTGATAAATAAGAGAAACAGAGATAAAACACACTGTTTTGTGTGCAGGCACTCAACACCCTAAATAGCTGGAACATTGGAGGATGGGTATTGTGGTATGACGAGACCCTGTTGAGGGTGCACCTTTTTTTCTCTCACATATGTGTGCACTTTCTATCATTAATGAAAAGTAAATAAATGCATTTAAAGAAAAAAGAAATTGGAGGCATCACACTCCCTGATTTCAAAATCGACTATGAAGCTCTAATAGTCAAAACAGCATAGTACTGGCATAAAACCAGACACATGGACCTATGAAACACAATAGAGAAGCCAGAAATAACCCTGTTCATTTATGGTCAACTGATTTTTGACAAAGCTGCTAAGAACATGTGGGAAAGACAGTTTCTTCAGTAAGTTCTGCTGAAAAACCTGGATATCCACATATAGAAAAATAAAATTAGATCTTTTTTTGACATCAAAAACAAAAATCAACTCAAAGTGTATTAAAGATTTACAAATAAGACCCAAAAAAGTAAACCTAATAGAGGAAATTGTAGGAAAATACTCCATGCTCTGGTCTGGGCAATACATTTTGACTGTGATCCCAAGAGGACAGGCAACAGAAACTAAAAATAGACAAATGGGATTATATCGAACTAAAAAGTTTCTACACAGCAAAGGAGAAAACCAACATCATGAACAACTGACCTACAGAATGGGAGAAAACATTTGCAAATCGTATATATGCAATAAGAAATTAATATGCAAAATATATCATGAATTCCAACGACTCTATGGCAAAGAAAATAGATGAAAGCTATCCAATTGGAAAATAGGCTAAAGATCTGAATAGAAACCTCTTAAAAGACATGGCCAATAGGTTTATGGAAAAAAAGTGCTTTTAATCATCAGGAAAAGACAAATTAAAACTACAATAAGGTATCACCTTTACCCATTAGAATGGCTATTATCACAAAAGCAGAAGATAGCAATGTTGAGAATATGGGCAAAAGGGAACACTATCACACTGTCCATGAGGATGTAAATTAGTATAGCTACTACAAAAAAAAATGTAGATTCCTCAAAATATTAGAAAGAATTTTTTAAAAATCTATTACACAGTGTGGTCAAATTAGTTAATTATATAAGACTGTATATTTTTTAATTTTTAAGAGAGTAAATTTTGAATGTCCTTACTACCAAAATGTTATGTATTTTAGGTGATAGATACGTTAACTAGCTTGATTTAGTTATTACATATCATGTTCATAAATTGTAATGGCACTTTATATTCCATAAACAAATGCAATTATAAATTGTTGACTTACAACAAGAAATTAAAGAAAAAAAATTTAACTGCCATATAATCCTGTAAGCTCACTGCTGGGTACACATGAAACCAGGATGTCAAAGAGATATCTGTACATCCCATGTTTATTAAAGTCCTATTCACAATAGTAAAGATATACAATCAATCTAAATGTCCATCAGTGGATAAATGGATAAAGAAACACACACACACACACACACACACACACACACACATACACACACACAGAGAGTGAAATACTATTTAGCTTTAAAAAGTAAGGAAATCTTTCATGACAACATGGATGAATCTAGAGAATATTATGCTAAGTGAAATAAGCAAGTTCATAAAGACAAATACTGAATAATATCATTTATATGTGTAATCTTAAAAAAAAAAGGCAAAAGAAAGAAAGAAAGAAGAAAGAAAGAAAAATCAAACTTGCAGAAGCAGAGAGTAGAGTGTTGGTTACCAAGAGATGACTGGGATAGTTATGGGTGGTGGTGGTACCTGAGGATATGTTGGTCAAAGGATGGAAAATTTCAGTTAGGTAGGAAGAATAATCTTAATAAATCTATTGTGCGCAACGATGACTATAGTTAATATTGTATTATACACTTGAAAATTACAGAGTTTAAGTGTTTTCATCACAAAAAAAGAGAGGTGATGTATATTTGATTGGCTTGTTCTAGCTATTCCACAGTGTATAAATATTTCAAAATATCATGTTGTACACCATAAGTATATACAATTTCTATTTGTCAATTTAAAACAAGTAAAAATAAAACAAAAAGGGAATCATTTTAAATTTTTAATTTCTTCTCTTGAAAAGTTTGGCAATTCCAATAGAAAATAAAAAAAGTCTTTCAAAAGTAGTATTCTGATTCATGTAAAAAAAAATCAATAGCAAAATGAAGCAAATGTTTTTTGAAAGCATTTCAAAAGCACAAAGCATTGTGATACATGCTCCAAACTAGGAGAACTCCATAGCTCACCCATTTTCTAGGATAGGATGAGTATTGGAGAGAGAGTGAAAAGATATTATTTTGTCACTAAGCAAGTCATTAGACTGACTAATTCCAGTGCCTTTGGTTTGCAAATGAAATGACTAATTATGAATAGATGCTCTCTGAAAACTTTATTTCTTTCCCATACATATCTCCCAACAACTGTGAAACCCCAATATTTGATGGAGTGGGTAACTGGAAGAAGAGGCTTATCTAATGCTATAACTTGATAAAGATAGCCAGAAGCTATGGCAGTCGCATACCTCTTCTCTTAGTACTTACTGAGACTGTCTTAACCATCGCCTCTGTCAAAAAGCTTAAAGCCAATCTTCATGTTTTAAGAATACAAATGTCAGGACATCACCTGTTTACTTGTCTCCCTTGTTGCTCTTTCTCAAAGGACCTGAATCCTATCAGACATTGGCCATTTACTGTAGACACCTGGGTGGTACTATTTCCCATAAACAAGAGGTCAGCTATGTTAGAGTTTAGGAATCAGAACAGTAAACTAGAAAGAATGGGACCCAACTATGGTATCAAAATATTAGTGGATAAACTATCCTGGAAAATATCTCCTTGCTTTTGACTTTAAAGACTCATCTCTTTTCTTACTTAGAGATAAAAAAAAAAAAATTGCAGAATATTACATGATAAGGTCCTTGGCCTCTGTAATATTAACCTGGCTTATATATTCTGGTGGCAACACTTTCGGATTTTTGACAGAATGCGACTATTTTAAATGGAAAGCCAAAAGTAAAATCACTCAAGTTCTTTTTAATGATCCTGATTATTTTATATATCATATACAATAATTTTATAGACATGCTGATAAAAACCTAAGTTCTCTATTTCATGTTTAAGGTATACTTTTACACAGATAAATACAAATAAAAGCCATCTTAAAGTTGCATTTTCTCAAAGTTTTAAAGAAAAGTTAAGTTTATGTATTTATTGGGTTGTAAGAAAAGTCATGATACAGGGCCGGCAGGTGGCTTAGTGGTAAAGGGTACTGGACTCCCACATGGCCTACCGTGGTTCGAGTCCTGGACCTGGCGACTTTCTCTCTCTCTCGTTTTGTCCCTCTCTGGTCAAAATAAGACAAAAGAAAGAAAGGAAGGAAGAGGAAAAGAAAGAGAAAGAAAAGAAGAAAGAAAGAAAAAAGAGAAAGAAAAACAGTTAAATCAAATAATTCTTTAAGAAGAAAAGTCATGATACATTTTTGCATAGAAAAAGAGAAAAAAAATACATTACGACTTTTCTGACAAACCATTATTTCTTCCATGAGAGAGATAAAGACAGAGAAAAAGAGAGAGACAGTGCTAGAGAGATAGGCATCTCTGAAAGGATATTCATGCCCTGATCTAACCCCCAGGCTCAAGCAGTTTGAAGCATGCTCACATGCACACATGTACCCTGTTGTACAAGGAGGTCCCAGGACATAAGCCCACGACCTTCCTATATGGGTCCAGCATCACAGAATGAGGCATTACTGTTGCACCACCATCTGGCCCTCACATTTCCTAAGTAGGGACTGTCCCATTTTCATTTGAATCTTAAATATGTTGTTAGCTTTATCTTCTCAAAAGAACAGAAAAATATCTACTATGATAGGCTAATCCAAATATCCAAATTAGAATGAGGCTTTCATGGTTTTGTAATATGGAAGGAAATAAAAGTTGACTAGGATAAACTTGGTTTTGGAGTCCTTTCTAATGACAGAGCCCTCAGACCATTATTGAGACAACTCCTTAACCCACCAATGGGAAGTATCTCTCTGGTTATTTCACGTCCCCCACCAAGGTTCCAGTCCCTAGTTTACTCACACTCCTCAACCCACCCGACTCCTATTCTCCATGCACAGCCAGACTCCAATTGTGGGGTGGGAGTGAGGGGGCAACTGAACTATAAACATTGATAAAAATACGTGATCCAATGGAACAAGGCCTTACCTTGAAATGAAACCAGGGTGAGGGTAATGTGAGGGAAGGAAGGGAGATGTGTCATCAGAAAGGCACGAGTTAGATGACAGTCCATTTGCAATGTGCCAGTGGAACAACTAGGAAGAGAAATGAATGAAAACATATTTCCTCACCCTGTTCAATCAGGAAGTCTCAGAAATGTAGAATTCGTTGTTCATGTGCTGAGCACTGTCATCTGTACAGTGAAAGATGTTTTTTTCCCCCAGACAAACTAATCTCATGCTTTGTGCCATATATGACAATGCAGTGAAATTTTGAAATAGGACAAATTTGATCATTCAAAGAAAATGATCAGTAAAATCAAAGTTAATAGGTGTATTACTATTAATAAAACATGACTTCATTAGGAATTTTTATTATATTTTAATATCACAGTTTTTTTAAAAAAATTATAAACTTTCTACCCTAAGTATTTAGTCATTTGAGAAAAATAAAATAAAAAATGAAGTTTAGGGTTTTCTTTTTTTTTTCCTAAGCAATTTCAAAGGCACCAGAATTTGAATTTGATATGTTTTGTGTTGTATAGGTTATGGAGAAACCAACAAAATAAGTTTAGATTGGTATGAACTGCATCTAAATTTTGAGGATTTCTCAAGTTATCTGAACTTTCAAGGCATGGAAGTAGAACAGGATCCAACTTTCTTGTCAAGTCTTTGGTATTTTCTGTTTGGGGTGATGGTTCGGAGAGGGTGGGAGGAAGGAGGGTAGGTTTATTGGTTGGTAACAGAGCTCAAAGAACTGTTGTGCTTTGGTAGTATAACTTTCTGTCTTTGATGAAAACAAGGTCTCTATTGTTGATTTTAAAATATAATGTTTATGCAACTTGTTTGTCTTTCAGAAACGCTTCGTGTGACCTGCAAGAAGCCTATGGGGTCATGTACTAGCAAGTCTGACTTTCTTCTCTATCTCCCTAGTCACACCCTACCCAGAACCCCCAAAACTTGACCACCTGGAGGACTGATGTTGGGTTTAGGATAATCTCTCTCTCTCTGCTTTATTTTCTCCAAAAAAAGGCATTTAAAACAAATATTTGAGTGACTTTAGAACAAATTTTACTCTCCCAAACTTTCCCTCTCCTAAAAAAAAAAATAATAATAATAAAAGACATCCGAAGCAAGGGAGAATCGGGTAATATAGGAGAGCAAACGAAATGCTAAATGTGGAGCTTTTATTGAAAGATCCTTGTCTCCCAAACGTTCCCTCTCCTAAAAAAAATAATAATAATAAAAGACATCCGAAGCAAGGGAGAATCGGGTAATATAGGAGAGCAAACGAAATGCTAAATGTGGAGCTTTTATTGAAAGATCCTTGTGGTATTTTGCCTTTGAAATGTGTGTAGCACAGACTTTAAGGATTGGCAATTTGTTTAAAGAAATGGGTAAAATATTTAAAACCACCACTTTATTTAAACTATTGTGCCTCCTTCAGTAAACATTCAGTACATGATTGAACCCTGTATGAACTTGTGCTTTGGCTGGTTAAATAGAATCTAAGCTTAAAATGAAAGGGGGCTGCTATTGAGAAAGGGACAAAAAAACTTACATGTGCATTTTTTTTTTTTTTTTGCCCACACACAAGCACTTACCCCCCAAAAAAATACCATGTGAGTGGGATCCTTTATTAAAATGCCCCAAGTTTTTTTTTGTTGTTTTTCCCCCCCTTGGCCTCAAAGTGCTAAACTGAAAGCAAGCTGTTAACAGAAATGAGTAATTATTGAAGCTCTAACAGGCAGCTTTCATTGAAGTTGATTACAGCAGCCATATAATCACTTTTACGGATGCTGTAATCACAGTAGCAGGGAATGCTTCACTTGGTTCTTATTGTTTTCGCTCAGGGTGGAGGTAGGGGGCCTGCAAGAAGCCCGTTTTACCACCTCAGTACAATTTCTGCTGCAAAAGAAATCTACACAGCCCTGAATGGAGTTGAGAATCATTTATTCTTTCTTTATTAGCATTTTCTCCTCCCGCACACAAGAGTCTGTTGGAGTCAGGAAATTGCTCTTATTCAATATGCAAGCCAGAGGTTGTAATGACCGCTTGGAAGGGTATGACCAACAATTACAGCCCTTAATGAATTGGGGTAATCTAGTTGAGCCTAAATACTAGTAGCAACTCTGGGATATCTCTGGTTAAATTAAAAGAACAGCAATGCAAAGGAAGTTAACAAGAATTAATTAGTTAGATCGAACTGAAAACCTACTCATTAGAGATGTTATAGGCAAAGTAAAAGCCTATCCTCAGTGCAATTAGGTAGACAAATGAATTGTACAACTGACTGACTCACACCTGCTAACAGCTAAGGGCTATAGCACTATGTATGGGATCCACTTTTTCCAGTTCATGCATACTTGCATAGTTTAATGGATCTTACATTCTCGAATTAGCCTCCATTCCTTCAGATTTCTACTTAGATGTTTGATCTAAATATGGGCAGCTTCACTACAGCACGGTTTTAACAAGCTCTGGCTGAAGAGGGGCAAAAGACGTGTTTTGAACGCTCTAGAAAGGGGTTGTCTTGTTTAAAAACAGCCCAGAGCAGGTTCTCCCATTTCACCAAAGAAAAGAACTCCTACATCTTAAAGGGCATCTGTTTTCAGATATGTCTGTTACCTAATTATTCAGTCTTACATCGTTAAAAGACAGTCTGTGGTGCCTACATGTTAGAGGCAGATAAATATTAAAAGTAATAAGGTAACTCTACAAAGATTTATAAAGCAGCTGTCTTCTTTAATGATGCAGAGGGTTGGAAGTGCCGCATGATTGTGGGAAGGCGCTTGGGCAAGGAGGTCTGCTTTGCTTTTGAGGGGTGTACGACAGATAAGAAAAAGAGAATCCCTAGAAATTTTAAGCTGGGGCCTTGCTGGGAGTTGTTATCATAATTATGTACTCTGGTATTTTCACCAGATGTTTCTCTGGTCTTTTTCTACCTATTGCATTTTGGCTTCCTGGCTTTCTTGCACAAGTTCCCTGAAAGCTTTCACTGTCTAACTATTTGCTCCTGCCTTCTAGTTTGGACGGACATTTAAAGTGGGAGGAGTAGGCAGAGGAATTCTGGAAGTGGATTCATCTGCTTATATTTATGAGTGGGGTGACAGGCTAGGGGTAACGTGGTTCTCTTGGAATAGTGTGTAGAACAGGAATCAGGAGTCAGAAGTTTATTTTCCAGTACTGCCCCGGTGTCTCAGGATGAACTTGAAATAACCTCTCCTTGGCTCATATTTTTGCCTTTTTAATAGGGGTGATCACCAGGGTTTCTAAAATTTATGGGTCAGTCACAGGGGGAAAATTTCTACTAGTCCCCCCTTTCACCACCTCTTAATCACTTCCCCACTACCAGTCAGATTGCTTTTTGCAGTGGCACCAGGAAGTTGTTTTGGCACTAGCCTCCCTTTCGATTTTCTTTCTTGTCAGTAGGTGCAGAGGACAGACCAGGCAAGCAGGAGTCTAGATCTGCTCCTCAATCCTGCCTCCCTTCCACTTTTGTCTCCACCAGGATGCCCCCTACTGGAGTGACAGAAGGAAGGGGATTCCAGGAAGGATCTTACAAGGCAAGTGGTAAGCAGTTGCTAAGAGCAATTGGATGAGTGGGTTTCCGAAGATTTGACCATAGTTTATAATCCTCTTCTGAGAAGGGTGGAGCCAGTTAGAGTCCCTACTTTGAGTCTGCAGAAGGGGAGGGCTGTGAGGGCATGAGCTGCCCCCTCCTACTTGCATTATGTTGGGCTAATAGCAGTTACAAAACCCGGTGCACCTCAAGTGCCCTCCCAGGCCGCCATAACCTCTAAACCCCCAGAGTGAAAGCCATTGACTGAAAGCTTCTTTGACATTTTAGCCACTTCTGCTAATACACAATAAGCACACAAGTAATTAGAGAACTAGTTTAGTTTATTTAACACAACTCTTCCTTACTCTGAGCCAAAGAAAGCCCTTATGATGCTGCCCAATTACAGGTCAGAAATAAATGACTAAAGCAACAATGTAGGGGAAAGGCTGCAGAGAGACAAAGGAAAAAAATGCCCTCTTCAGCTAAGAGCATGGAGAACAAACGATGAACGAGCTGAGAGGGGTCAGAATACAAAGCGAGCTTGGACATTTTCCCAGTCTTATTTGAGAGCCAGGCGGCAGGGGTGAGATAGTTGAGAGCATTTAGGGTTCTCACCCCACAGGCAACTTGGCGGCCCGTGGGAGAATCCCCTTAGGACAGAGGTGGCATTGTTTGGGGCCCAAACGAAGACTCTTTATCCCATCATGCCATTTCCCTTTATACAGCTGTTGGACTGGACTGCTGACAGCTTTGGCCTTTTCTATAGGGTTCATTCACTTCAATTTATCTAGGTCTTAAACCCACTTGGTGGCAACTTTCCATTCCCCAGAGCAGTCTTAGCAAGGCTGACCACATGTCCATGTACCTGAGGTAGAGGACATGCCTCATTTCAGGTTTGCTGAATGGACTTACATGAGTTTCCTAGGGCTGCTGTAACAACTTACTATAAACTTGGTAGTTTCAAAGAATAGAAATTTACTCATTATGAAAGCTAGAAATTCAAAATGATGCCTTGTGTTTAAGAACAATGGATCTAAAGGCTTGAAGTCCAGAAGCTCTAGTAGAGAATCCTTTTTTGTCTCCTCCAGCTTCTGTTGGCTTCAGACATTCACTGGCGTATGAAAACAAATCTCTAGTCTTTGCCTCTTTCTTCCATGGCCTTCTAATATCTGTTTGTCTCTGTGTCTTAAATTGTTTTCTCTTTTATCCTGTAAGGACAGTAGTCATTGTACTTATAGCTCATTTTATAGTTTTAAAATCCAGGCTGGTCTAATCTAGAGATCCTTACCTTACTATATCTGCATTTGGATGATTATTTCAAATACTATCACATTCTGAAGTTCCCTAAATATTTGGTGGGGGCTGCAATTCCACACACTACATGCATTACTATAATCAGTGATGTTGGTTCTTTAACCCAAGGCATCATTTTATGAAGTACATTCTGTGGAGCACTAGCTCCTTTAGATTTTTTGGGTGGGGGGAGAGGAAGATGTTCTGTAGTCAACGAACAGTGGAAAAGCTACACTCCCCTTCAGGAAGTCACAAATCACAGTGTTTCAATGAAAGGTTTGCAATGTCCTGCACTTAGGAAGCTGTTGAATCTTGTCAAAGTCAACATTTCCCCAAATTTAATTCACCAAAAAGTGCCATTACGGCTTCTTCTTCTCCTTTTAAGAAACACATTATTAATAACCAATAGAATACACTGAGAAATGCAGGACCCCCAATATTGCAATAAACAAATATGAGTCTCACACCTCAACTATCTATCACCTCGTCTTTCTTAAAGTTTTTCTTAGTATTCAATAGTTGTGTATGGCTAGTCCCATTCATCTCTTTTGTTATAGTGCAACCTCATATCACATGGATTCAGCCAGACTGTAGGACTAGTCTCCTGAAGTAGAACAAGTTTCATGAAAACAAGATCTTTTAAAGTCTTTGCTGGGACTGTTAGTTTGGTCCAATCCCAGCATTACAGAAAAAAACTCATTTCACAATATTTCCTTTATTTCTTGGTCCAAAGTTTCCTCCCTTTTGGTATTTAGGCTTTGTGAGATCTGGCATCCTTTGACTCAAACAGGAGTAAGTGTCAAGAGAATGAAGTTCTGGTTCTAGTTCTACAACTAAAGACCTAGAAAGCTTTATGAAAATGACTTAACCTTACAATGAATCCTCAGTTCCTTAATTCAAAAAATGGATTCATTTAAGCCTAAAAACCCCATGGGACTATTTTGAAGATCCCTTTTTAAAATAGGTATTAAAGTATTTTATACTTATTTTATGTCTTCTCTTACGCATTTTCTTTGTTGTTATTAAATAACATGTGAAAAAGAAACTGGAAATGTTGATACTTTGTAAAAGAATTAAGACAAAACCTGTTAAAGTAATATTGCTCATATGTAAATTATACTTTAGTCAATAATGCTCATTAATAGTGTTTTAGAAACAACAAAGTCCTTAGTATACGTTAAAGATGCTAAAAGGGAAAATGGAAGGAAGAAAAAGGAAGGGAGGGGAAGAGGGAGTGGAAGGCAAGAAGGGAGGGAAAAGGCCCAGCGTGGGCTGGCTTCAAGACATGCGACTTATACAGTCTCACAGAGCTACACAGGGAGGCAGTTTCCACCTTTGGTTTAATGATCTGCTGTCAACGTCTTGGTCTTAATTTTTGAAGATGGGTCATCATTTTAACTTTGCATGGGGCTCTTCAAATTTTGTATCCCATCCCAGGCCCAGCAATTCTTCCCTTATAACTCTGAGAGGAAGTTACTGAGAGACTTCTGTTCTAGTTAATGCAAGAAAACACTGCAACTAAATGGAGCCTACAATTTCATTTCTGCAAGAAAACTTAGTATAAAGGAACTTCATTCCAGTTCAACAAACACTAAAAACCAATTTTTGGAACCGCTCCAAGTCCTGAGTCCCTTCATATTTTAAGTTTATGCATTTTGAAAAAAACCAGGCCACAAAGCCAGCTAGAACATTTTAAATTATGGGTGTGGCCTGTGTTATTTTTAAGTGTTAAATGAATCCTTTCAAAGATTGAACTTTTACAAAGTTACTTCTGTGCCGAAAGCTTTTTAATGATCAGAAAATGGGAATTTGCAATAAAAATGTTGACACAAGCCCACTCCAGGGGCAGTTTCTCTTCTCTGAGCATAGCACGTGGGCAATATGGTAATAAGGGCAAAAACGCGAAACTGACAAGAAACAGTCTCTGCACAAGCATGGAGGTCAGGGTTTGTGAGTCTGTGAAGCTGGGATGGATTATGTCATTGGACTTCACCAAACATTTTCACCAGTTCTTTTGGCCACTATTGCCTCATATTTATGATAACCAGGCATTTCACTTGGCTATTTATATTAACTGCAAGGTACAAAAGATTCAGATATCAGGTTCTACAACCTCTGCTTATGTAGACAAACATAAATATTTTAAAAAGATGCTGAGTGGATGGGCTTCGATGCCCAGAAAGTCATTATCTTGGTGATATTGTTCACTGAGTCCTTTCTAGAGACCACTGTGTGCTCTCTCATTCTTTATCTCTCTCATATTTCTTCCTTTTTTTTTTTTTTCTTAGTTGGCCAGAGAGTATTTGCACTCACCAGAGAGAGGCAGAGATACAGTGACAGGGAAAGTGCGGGAGCCCTCTGTGGAGAATGGTCATGCCACAATCCCTTCTCCTCCACTTCTCTTTCCCGTTGGAATTTTGGGCATTTGTGCACATGCACCTGGCCTGTTTTTCAAGCAGCTTGGGACTGAGATTCAAACTACAGGCTCAGCCTTGTGGGATCTGGCTCCCTTAACCACTAAGTCATAGAGTTGGCCCTCGTATTTCTTCCTTTCATTTTTTTTTTATATCTTGAAATTGGGAATGAATTTAAAATTTTTTAATGTTTTTCCTTCTTCAGATTCAGGAAGAAGCAAGTGTGTGCTGGGTGCTTTTTTCCATTTTCAACTTTGCACAGGTTTAAAACGACATTGGGGCTTCTCTGCAACAGCAATGACAATGGCTTAATTTATGTGGCTCTGCATGATGCCAAGCCATCTCAGTTTGTACCCCGTCCACATCATCGATGATGGCACATCTTACAATAATACTTGTTAGCGGCTGGGACTGATTCAACAGATGGAGTCCAAAACAGTGTTTACACAAGTTCTATAAAAATAGTGGTTTTAAAAACACATTGGCAATTTTATGGTAGATTGAAGAAGAAAAAAGAGACTACTTATCATTTAGATTAGTTTTTTCCATAAGATTGTGAAAATGTTAAGGGAGATTAATCTCAGACTTAAAAGAAAAAAAAAAAAAAGAAAAAAAAAAAAGAAAAGAAAGACATGACCTGGATTAGAAAAAGTGGATAACCAAATGGAAGATAACCTTTCAGACAGACACAGAAGGCTGAATATGAGACTTTGATTTTACCAAACTACATAGCATTTACAATAAAATCAACACTTCGTAGGCAAAAATTGGTATCTATGCCATCCATCAGAGTTAAGTAAGAATGATCATCACCATTCAGACAAAAGAGACAATCGAAGGACTGTTTTCTAGTTACACTGCTGCAAAGCCACTGTGGCTGAGAAGCTGAGCAGGACTACACGGAACCACAAAACTCCTTGAATTTTAGAATTAAAAAAAGTTTAGAAGTCACCCAGCTCAGCACTTTCCAGGAGAATGTCCTACAATTCAAGACAGGGCTTAAATCTATGCTATTCAATATGAGCTTGCCATTAACCACCTGTGGCTATTAGAAATTTAAAATTTGGCAAGCTCAACTCAGGAATGTAATTTTTTATTTTATTTCATTGAAATTTAAATGGCTGCATGTAGCTAGAGGCTACCATATTGGATAGCCCAGATTCTAGTCCAACTTCTATTTTACAAAAGAGGAAAAGGAGCCTAGAGAGGTTCAGGGACTTGTACAAAGTTTCAAATTGACTTACTGAAAAGCGAACAGCATCAGGTTAAAGGGACGACTCCTAGTCAGGTGCTCTGTGGACTCAGTGGTACCAAGTTCCTGATTGGTAACAGAGCCCAGGGAAGCTCAAAGTAGAGTGAAAGATGAAAACAATATCATACATGTTCATAAAGTTCAAGTGAGTCAAATTTTAACTTCTCACTGTTTTTAATTGCTGTTACAGTTTTCTATGCTATGATACACAAATTCCGAATATAATTTTAAAACTATTGTTTATGTAAGGAAAGTTAAAAGTTGACAACTCCATGTTGGCCTCTCCATTTGCTTTCTATTTTAATTTAATTGGTCTGAGAGGTCTAGTTCCAAAGTCTTGGGACCATGAATTAAATCCCAGACAGGTAACAACTGAGTCTAGTTTAGCCTCTTCTAATAATGTCATAATTTCTCAGAAAGTAGTCATTTCTTACACCACTTTCAAAACCTCCACAATGTACATGGAATTTCTAGACACATAATAGACATTGAATAATCCTTTACTGAACACAACTAGATTTTTTTCAATGATGTCCTCTCTCACAATACAGTATGCAAGTTATCTGAGAAGGGTAATATTTTAGGCTATGGTCAGTCAGTAACTTTAACAATTTTACCGTAAGTATTCTAAATATAGAGCACTTTCTAATTTGTAAAATACTTTGACTCACATTCTCTCACTTAATCCTAACTATATTATGAAACATGAAACAGAAAACTGTGGTAGTCCTTGTGTTGCTCTTGGAACCTGGATGCACAAAGGGTAAGTGACTTTTCTAAGGACTGACAAGTAGTAAGTTATGGAACTAGGATTACCACAGTGTTTTCACTCTGTAGCCAGTTTTGTTTGTTGTTGTTACTTTTATTTGTTTAGTTTTCGTTTTTGTATCGGGTGAGTGTGCTTGCCAGAGAGATAGAGAGATAGTGGAAAATGTGAGAAACCACCCACCAGCACGCATGGCTGCACCACAATCCCTTCACCTCCATTCTTTGGGATTTTCAGCATGCATGAACACGCACCCAGTATATTTTTTCCAAGCTGCCAAGTCTGGGACTCGAACAGCACAGTCAGTCATGTGAAATCCAGCTGTCTTAACTTCCATACCACCTGTTGGCCCCATTTTTTTCTACTCACCAGATGGCACGTGTTTTGCCAGAGAGGGACAGACAAAGGGACAGAGAGAAAGAGAAATAGAGAGGGAGAATGCACCTCCTAATGGGGTGTGGTCACATCACGATCCTTTCTCTGTTTATTCATCCTATTGGGATTTGGGGCACAATGGCACATGTACCCTGCATGCTTTTCAAGCCACCAGGGCTGGGACTCCAACCACAACCAGTCATGTGGGATCTAGCTTCCCTTAACTGCCAGGCTACTATTAGACCCTGGTCATTTATCTTTAGGGTATATTTCAAATAGAAAATGTGAGAGGGTAAAACCTGGAGTTAGGACAGCAGTATAATTTTTTAAATAATTTTTTTGTTTATTTATTTAAATTTGACCAGAGAGGGACAGAGTGAGTGAAAGAAAGAGAGAGAGAAAAAGTGAGAAAGCAAGCTGCCAGTTTGGTCCGGGACGTGAACTGTGGTCGACCAGGTGGGACTGTTCAACACCCTTAACCACTACGTCACCTGCTGGCCCCGACAGCAGTATAATTTTAATATCTTCAAATGTAACATATGTACTGAGTACTTTCAGTGCCCTCGGTTCCAGGCACTGTACTGTAGGGAACACAAAGTTGAAAGAACCTCAACCCTCAAAGGAATTCAAAGGAAAAAGCAGACAGCACAGAGAGGGTACAGACTGGTGAGTCTGGATGAAGGTAGGAAGGAGAAGAGTAATGAGTGGAGATTGAGGTGTTGTCCCAAGAGTAGCAGCCCAAGTGGTAGGGACACAAGTAGGCCTAAGGTACCCAAAAGATCTGAAAAGTAGTGGGCTCTCTATTTTTTTTTTCTTTTTGAAGTTTTAATTTTATTTATTTCTTCTACTAGGAAGAGAATGGAACCTGCAGTAAGTTATTCATGCCTCCATCCACCCCTCAGCACTGCAGCCAGGCAGGATCAAGGGCATAACCAGCATATTCAGATAACACTGGGACACAAGCCCAGACCCTTCCTATATGGCCTTCAGCTTAGCATCTTTACTGCCTGCACTACTGAAGCTGACTGGAAGTAAATTCTTAAGAGAAAAGAGAGACAGCAGAAGGGCCCGGGTCCCAGTGGAAATGAAGGAACACTGGAAACCAGCATCTCTGATTGCCCAGGTACTCCCTGATTCCTATGGCTCAATTATGCACACAAACAATAGAAGCAGCCATCTTCCTTCTGGTTGGGTAGATCTATTTACTTGATTGTCTAAGTTGTTCTATGTCCCCCTCTGGCGAGGCTGCCCTTTTGGGAGTGGCCTGGGCTTCTCCCTCACTGGTTAGAGCATGTAGCCTTTTGCACTGCCAGCCCCCTCTGGGCTGCACCTGACAACGCCAAACCCAGCCTTGTCCTCCGGCACCAAGCTGAGCAGGCTCTTTGAAGTGCATTTCACAAACTCCATGAGTGCCTACTGGTATTGGGCATAACTAGCCCAGGTTCCATATTACCCAGAACAGCTGCCAAGCAGGAAGAAGCCTGAGAACTCTCCCTTTAAAAGGGTCACAGTGAGAAAGAAAGGAAGGTCAAAGACATGGCCACTGTTTGAAAGGAAGGAAGAGAAAGAGCCAGAAATGGAACTGCAGCTGCCAAGAAGGAGACCAGGGACAAGAAACCATAGAATGAATCACAGAGTGATCCAAGAGGTCTTGAGAAACTGTCTGGATTCTAGATAGAATATACCCAAGTCCTGCTCCAGGCTGAGATAAACTTCCAGAAACAATGAGGTGTGTTTTGTTTTGTTTTCTGTTTAAAATATTTGTAGATGGTGACTCTTAGTAGCCAATTTCCATATTGTATCAAACTAATGGTGAAGTACTTCCTGGTACTAAACAGAAGTCCCTTATATAGTGTTTTATTTTCTCTGGCTTAGTCACCTGGGGTATTTATGACTTTTGATACATGATAAAATAGGCTCTCACCCTAAGATTATTGAGCTCTTCCCAGTAGACATACATAACCTTGGCCACAATTCATATATTTTTTCAACAAACACTCAATAATTGCCTATCATATCTAAATCATTCCTATTCAGACTTGGTGACTATTTCTTAGGGTGGCTCTAAGAGAACTAGTGTTATATAGGTAAATGTCCAACAGGTGAATGGTACAAAGCCAGACTGTCTAGTTTCAACTAAAATGTTTTAAGAGACTCTCTGTTCTAGATTCTTTGTGACTGTCTCCTTGAGTCTAGCCTGCCCCTGGCCCTAGGATGTCATTCCTCAAGTTTCTTTGTGAGTCCACTAGACTATTCCTTCTTCACACCCAGATTTCCTACAAACTATAAGGTACCAAACAAAAAAAAAAAGAGGTGCTTATTTTGTCTTGCCCACCACTCTACTGCCTCCTTCCAAATCCCACATTCTGTCTCAAGTGAACCCCACTCTTCTGAAGTGTCCTGACACTCCGAACAAGATGCCATTTATGGTCCCAGCTCCTACAGAGCTAATCCTCTTAGTTTCTATAAATGGCCTCCATCTCCCATAGAGACCCCAGGTATCTGTTTCCTTTTCTTCGTGGTTTCATCCAGGACCTGGAGCCACTCTGTCTTATGATGGAACCAAAGGCATCTTTGGCCTGTCCCTTGCCTATCAGTTCTTAGCAGCCAGATCCAGTCAATTTGCAATTGCTTACTCATTCATTCATTTAAGATTTTATTGATTATTTACCTGTATAAGACACTAGATGCAAGGACAATAGAAGAAGGATGGAAGAAAAGGGAAAAGGAAATAGCCCTGTGCCCTGGGAGTTTATAGTTTAGTGGAGGACAAAGACAAATAAACAGATGCTTATAATACAGTGTAATTACTGCTAGGATAAGAGAAAACAGCTTGCTGAAGAAATGTGAAGACCATCTAACCCTTATGTAGACCCACAACCACCACCACCACCACCACCAAGACATAGCACATAGAAGCCTGGAGTTGAAATGTCAATACTAACAGTCTTTTTATCCCCTCAGTGTATATTTTAAATAGTTCTTGTATTCTACCTGTTAAATAAGGCTGTCACAAAGCATACGTGCACCCATTAGTCAAATACATTGGTAAATTACCATTTCCTGGGACCCCACTGCCTCTCTTGCTCTAGCCACTACCATTGCCTTCCAGAGTATCACCAATCCTTCCCTACATAGGTTGGTGTCTGACACAGTGGGGCCTCTGGACCCTGTTCTTACCAGTTGTTTCAAAAGCCATCAAGTGTGAGTAGGAACACTGAATATCATAGGCAAGTGAGTGTTTGTTGAAAGGATTTATGAATCATGGCCAAGGTTAGAATGAGGGCCTGTTTTATATCAAAGTCTTAAATACCCCTGGTCCTGTCATAATTATTCCTCTTCTCTGCATCTCTCTACACCAGTGACAGAGATGGCACAGCAAGGACTGATGGAGAGATAGATGCAATATTTGCTTATTAATTTTAAGGTAATTTTTAAATTTGTATTGTAAACTATTCCTATAAAACACAGATTTCACATTACATTTGGTATTCTAATATATAAAGGGTTGGTGATCTCCAAACAGTGTAAAAACTCTGACTTGCTAAATTTCCCTCTGCCTAACCCAAATGTGCTCAGTGAGCATACCATGATATAAAGGAGCCCAATTCATGTTTGTAATTCTGGTTTCAGTGGTTCCAGTAGCAGCTAGAAAGGAAGTTGAGAGGAATTCAGGTTGAGGGATTTGCATGGTTGCTCTAAAAAGAGCCAGTTCCAAAGACCCAGTTGTTGTCTTTCCATAGAATACTCTGGAGAAGTTGGCTAGGGCTGCTCCTGGTCCACCACTGCTAAAGCTCTAAGTGTACACTCAAAGTGGATAATCAATGCCAATTTGTGTTTGATTTAAAGACGTTTTAGAGTTAGTGTACCTGGTCCTTAGACACTGCCTGTGTCTATAAGTGTAGAATTTTCATCCTTGTCCCAAGATCTAAACCTTCTGAAGAAGATGTCATTTTACTTGGCTTATTTGAAAGGTCAGGTTAGCCCATGAATTCTGCTTGGTTCTTAGAACAGTGGTTCTCAAATCTTAGCGTAGATCTGGATAATCTGGAAGATGGTTAAAATGAACATTGCTGGGCCACATACCCAGAGTTCCTGATTTAGTAGGACTGGGGTATGGCTCAGTCAACTGTATTCCTAATAAGTTCCAAAGTGCTGGTATTATTGGTTTAGGGAGCACACCCTGAGTACCACTACTTTAAAAAAAAAATCTATCTATCTATCTATCTATCTATCTATCTATCTATCTATCATCTATCGTCTATCATCTATCTTCTATCATATATCTATATACTCGCACATATATAATCTTGTTTCCAATTGTGATTTCCATCATTTTCTCATTGTTACATATTGAACTCCTCTAGATTGTGTAGAACTCCACTGAATAAATAAAAAAAAATATCATTTGGAAAAAAATAATTTGGCAATGACACAATTACTAAAAGGTTTACAATTCTACACATCATCCCAACAGCTGGGTTCTGTATCCGCTCCCTTCCCAATGGATTTGAAAAATCCCATAAACAGTCTTAAAGTCTCACTGCTCCCCAACATTCATACAAGGCTCACCAGCACCCCTCCCCACATGCTTCATCATGATCACCCAGGCCTAAACTATCACTTCCTCTAACTGCTTTCACATTAAAGACTACAAACACCAGCCCTACATGACACTGACTCAGGACTTCCCAGGCAATACGGACGTATGTATGAGAAGAAAATGAATAGAAGCAAAGTATTACTTTTTTTTTGGAGTGCCTAATTCTCTTTAAGCCCGGAATACTTCTTTTAGCCCAGGGTCTATAGAATTCTGCCTGTTTGCATGATTTTATTGGACATGTTTTTAAAAGTACTTCTTTTTCTGACAACACCCCCTTTTTATCTTTCTTCTTTCATCTTATGAGTGATTACTCTCTTGATAAAATTAAAAATACTTCATAAACTATACTTTCACTAGCTGTAAGGGCTAGAGGCACATTTAACTTTTGCATGTACTTGTTTATTAATTATAGAGTAATTTTTATTTGAATCACGGTCTATCTGCCTACACAACAACAAACATGTACATTCATTGGTATCACTGTTTGCATCAGAGAGCTATTAATCAATCATTAAAAGTTGCTTCATATCAAATGCAGAAGATTATTAATGTCTTATTGTTGAAAAGCTTACCTAAGCTGATGCTTTGAAAACTGAAACAGTTCATCACATTTGGCATATTTTGGCTTTTGCTTAATACACAAGCCTTCCTTGTCCAAATGAAAGTATCAAATGACAAAGATCGTACTGCGAATATACTGATAGAGAGATAAATGCACCAAGAATGTGTCTAGTTGAAAGCATCCTAATATATTTTCATTGGTGAGAATCTGTAATAAAGACATGTATTTAAAAGAACCCGGGATGGTTTCATTTTCAGGTTTAGTGTTTAGACCAAGATGTTCCTATTTCTAAAAGGCTCTATGAATATTTTTCATTTCCTATTTTGTTGTTTGTTAATAGTTTCACAGCTTTTCAGAGTCTTGGATTGTTCCAGGTGGAAGATATTTCCAGGTTCTAACAATATACATCATTCAACCTTCTAAGTAAGACTTATTAAAATTTTTTTCATCATTCTGTCTCTTCAGCAGTCTCTCTCTGCCTTAAAAATAAAGTAAATCACCAGTTTTTAAAAAGTGAGTCCCATCCACAGCCTCAGAGGAAGTATTATCTAGTTGTTAGAGCAGGAGCCTGGCTCTCCAGAGCCCTGGGTACAATTCTCTGCTCTGCCACATGCTCTGAATTTGTCACTTACATTCCCAGTGCCCCAGTTTTCCCATCAGCAAAATGAGGATGATATTACTTCTTATAAGTGTGATGGGAATGAAACTATGTTGGTAAAGTGTTTTGAAGTTCTCAGATGAAAACAGATAACATGGAACCAGGTATTTGGCCACATCCACATTCTCTTAAGCCCAGTGGGAATTAATGAAATATCTACTCTCAGAGGATTATAAAGGGTGAGGTCCTGGCCTCTTATTATGATAGTTATCCTGCAAAAGAAAACAGGCGCTTAAGTCTTTGCGTTGCATGATGTTGTTTTTGTTTTTTTCCTCACTGGCAAAAAGGAAAACACAGGAAGGTTGGCAGGCAATGATTATATATTCTCTGATCAAGAAAATGAAGTATACTAACGTATCATTTTCTGCCACTCTGTGGGAAAATTCCCAGTCTTGTCTTCTGTCAATTTATTAACATGGGAACATAGGCTTTTGTAAAGAATTGAGCAGGATAAAGAAGGTCTGGAGGAATTAAGAAAAAAAAGTATCCATTTCTCCATTTCCCTGTTGAGACTATTGGGGCTACAAAAACACACGCAAGGGAAAAGGAAATTGGAGAGCATGTTGGCTATACACACACACACACACACACAGACACACACACACACACACACACATTTATAGCTGAGGAAGTAGAGGAAATAAGAAATTATGGAAAAGGGAAGAAATCTCACTGTGAAAATCTGTTTTATATGATGTTTTTGGTTATACAAAAGGCAAGGACCTTCAGGAAACATTTTAATGTTAAACAATATCCCATCTATTGTCTAGAGGCAATTTGACAGCTGGGAATTGAAAAGACCCAAGTTTAATTCTTCACTCACTGTCCTCACCAATGACAGCCAGTAAGTTTCATGACCCAGTTTATCCTGTAAACCAAAGATTGTAATGATTTAATGAGCAGATATTGGTAAAAGTGGTATCCTTGTTAACCTTTGTTCCACAAAAAAATAGGCAGCGAGAATCTTTGGAAAGAAAATCTTTAAAAGCTTTACTATAAGGAGAGGAAAAAAAAAAGGCAAAAAATTTATCAAACATTCACAAAAGCCCTGTAAGTTGAAAGAAAAGAAATAGTTCTGTGATAGAGCATAGTAACATGCTAAACATTCATTTAGTAGTATCCTAATTATATATACATAATAAAGGAAGAGAGACAAAGCAGAATGGAGAAAATCACAGAATGTTATTTGAATAAAACTCTAGCAGTAGTCTAATTTAATGTTCTAATTTTACCAATGAGAAAAAAAAATGAATCTAAAGAATGACTTACCCAAGATCACTCAAGCAATTAGTAGCAAAAAGGGAAAAATAAATTGGGTTTTATGTATCTGGGTCCACTGTTTTCTATGATCTATGGTACCACACCACCTCACTAAGAAGCAGTCTTTTAAATTTTTTTCCAGTTGCCATAAAGTTCATACACTCATAAAAGAGAGGGAGAAAGAGAAAGCAAGAAAGAATCCTCCAGGAGCAATGGCAATGCCATAATCTATTCTCAGTTTTTTTCTTGAGATTTTGGGCACACAGGCACAAGTGCCTGTTGTGTTTTATAAACCACTGGATCTGGGACTTGAACTGTTTAGTCAGCCATGTGAGATCCAACTGCCTTAACCATCAAGCCACTAGCTGGTCCAGCATTCCTTTTAAGAGGGTCAGAAAACATAACTAAATAGGCCTAGCTCTGAAATTCTGATGTGACCACAAATAGAGAAATGTTTACCCTCAGGTTTTCAATTAATTTTTTCATTGAAGAGTTCTAATTAAGTTATTTAATTTGATACAAGAAGCTAACACAGTGATCAGGATATCCTTCTTCCTCTGGCACAAACCAAAATGACATTTTCTACCCCTCCTCATAGTCCATGTATCCATGTGATTGATTCCAGCCAATGAAATGTGAGCATAAGTGAGGCCTGGCAGCCCCTAGTTGGGCCTGTGAACACCTCTCACTTGCTATCTGCCATGTTCTGTCCACATTCATCAGCTAGATGCAAAAGAGCATGGTGACCTTCACAAGTAGAGGATGGTAGAGCCACAAAATGGAAGGTCTCTAGATCCCTGAACCCCAACTTGGAGAAGAGCAGCTCCACTCAACATGAATACTCAGTTTAGACTTCATATGAGAGAGAAATAAATGCCCCTTATGATACATCACTAAGACATGGGGTTTTACGCATTGTACAAGCTAATGGTGCCTTCGCTAAGGTACAAACTCAAGCACAATTTATTTACCCAATTTTGCAAATGTTTGTGTGGCTTTCTTCCATCAGCCATGGACATGTGGCATTCTTCATAAAACTTTGATAAAAGCATATAGATGTGACATAATCTTTAAAAAGAGCTCAGCACAACATGAAAATGATTCTATTGTTGATGGCAATGAAATACATATTTAAATATAAGACATGGATGATTCAAATGAAAAGGAGTAAAAGTTTTAGGATGTGTAGATAGTTTTAACTCAGCAAGAGCTGCCGTATGGTTGCCTCGTGCTTTGTATTTCTAATTACATTTGCAAGGAAATTTGGTCATCAGATTAGGCTTTAATCTGGCAATTCCAAAATCATATCAATTAATGAACTAATAATTTGAAATGATGTATACTGTACCTGAAAGCACATCATTTGCAAATGCCCATTTAAATAAAAAGCTCTTTAGCTTCCACAATCAAAGATATTGCAGAGATAAGCCTAAATATAGAAATACAGAGACATATGTGTGACTTCAGACACAGGAGGGTGGATTTTTGTGACATGTGTGAATTGTCTGTTGGAAGCTTTTTTGTTTTCTTTTTCTTACTTTTATCTTCTGCCTTTCCTGTGGCAGCTTTCTGCTGTTGGGCTAAGAACAGTAGCCACCGTTCTCTCTGGGAAAGTTTTCTGTGGGTCCAAGGTACACTCTTCAGTCTTAATAACTGGGAGGAGAATTCCTAACTTAGACCATAAAATTGTTTTATTATCTTATGAGGTTAAAGGCCTTTTGTAACTATGCACACTTAACTTCTGACCTTGAAGAGATTTTACATATGTAAAATCCTCAACAGGGGAGTCTGAAATCATCCTCAAACTAACCTATGCTGTATCGACAAATTGGAATGGATATTTAGAAAGAATGGTGGCAAAATTTCAGCACTTTGATTATTCAACCTAATTTGCCCTAAATCCCTGCTGACAGATTTATGTCCCCTGTCTCTTAGGAATCGAAAGCTTCTCCAGAGGATAAACCAAAAAAAGTTAAATAAACATGGCCAGACTGAATGGATGTCCTATTGCAATTCTGCCTTTACTGAGTTATTTAGTAACAATACAGACTCTGAGAATTAAAGTGACTCGCTGAGTATTGCTTCACAGAAAACTATAATAAATTCTCTGTGGTATGTCCATGTAGCTATTTTATGGCTGTAAGAAAAATGTCATACAAATATTCTGTGGAGAATTGAAGTCTTTTTTAGTATTCAATGGGACATTTTATTTGAGCATATAAGGTGAGTTCACCTAAATAGAAAAGTTGACTTTGTGTCAAATGGATGAGACTCTCAAGTCTGAATTTTCAGGGCTCTGTTCAGTGTCTCTTAGGAAGGTATAAGACTATGGAGCAAAGCCTTGATTGCAACTAACTTTGGTTTCTTTTTGCAGTGTATCAGATTACATTTCAGGAGAAAAAGGTGGCAAAAACCTCAAGATTTGTTTCAAAAAGATGATTTTACTTTTTCATCCAGAGGTTTACATTTAAAAAATTTTAAAAACGGTTTTGAAGGTCCAAGTGTTTTTGAGGCTTACACAACCTGTATACAATGTTCCCAGAAACTTGATATCCATGGATATTTACCAGAAAATATAGGGTGATTGTATGCAGTGTGTTTTTTGCTGCTTAACAGTAAAGTTGAACCTGTCACATAAATATACAGTACCACAATGGCATCCTTGATTCAAGAGCTTGACACTGAACGGGATGACTGCCCACATGGACAGTCATGTGTATATTTAAACATAAACCTACCAGAAATTCCATTCCTAATGATTTATCAAAGAGAAATAAAAGCATGTGTATGTACAAGCTCTTGCTCACAAGTGTTTACAGTTTCTTTACTTATAATAACCAGTTTCAGTGTGTATCAGAAATAGAAGCACGGACAGGAGGCTCCTGGAAGGCTGAAAGCACCAGAGAGGGCATTGGGAGCTCTTGGGAAAGTGCAGGATGCCTACTACTTGACTTGACAAAAGTGATCTCCATTCCTCGTGTCTGGGATTTATAATGTTAACAATTGTGTGGCTGATTCAGCCTAATTCTAAAGAGATGGTGTAAAATCAAACTTTTTTCTTATTAGCTAGATAGACATTACCAAGCTCTTCTAAGTCAAATTTACACAACCAAATCTACCTTCAAAAAGACTCTATAAGAGAAAGAATATGCAATATTCAACTGTCTTTATAAGTACTGGAAGGAAAAATATGGAAAGTAAAATTTTTAAACTACATTTCAAATAACATCAAAACCTACATATTTTAGAATAAATGTAATGGAAGATACAAGATCACTCTACTGCAAATTATAAATTATTTCTGAGAGAAATGAATGAAGATCTAAATGAATGAAATATAATATAGTTTTGGATTTTAGACTTCAATATTATTGTCAATATGATCACTATCCATATATTGAATATGAATAGTATTAAGGTGACATTTCCCCCACACCAATCTGGAAAGTCAATGAAATCACAGTCAAATATGTTTTCATTGGCAAGAAAAAGGCTTTTCTCTAGAAATCGACTAGTTGATTCCAAAATTTATATGAAAATAGAATAGAGAAGAGACAAAACAATCTTGCAAAAGAAGATAAAAGGTTCTACTTATCTTCTGATTTGAAGATTTCCTCTAAAGCTACAGTAATTAGGACAGTGTGGGAATGATAAAAAGATAGAAAGTCAATGCAATAGAACAGAGAGCCCAGGAATAAACCTGCACATACCTGGTCAATTAGTTTCTTGAGAAAGATACCAAGTCAATTAAATGGGAAAAGAAAAGTCTTTTCAAAAATCGGTAGTAGAGGGAACCAGCAGTTAGCATAATGGCTATGTCGCTGGACTCCCACGTAGTCTACCGCAGTTCACGTCCCAGACCCCCCAAAAAATTGGTAGTAGAATACTTGAATATCCATGTGAAAAAATAAACATTGACCACTACCTCACATCATACATAGTAATTTGAGAGAGATCATAGACCTGACCATGAAAGATAATACTATTGATTTTCTGGAGGAAAATGTAGAAAAATATCTTCATGATCTTCATGTCCAAAAAATAACTTTTTTCTTTTTTTTTGTTTTGAGAGGTTTTTGCTATAGGGCGCGTGTGCTCGCCAGAAAGACAGAGAGAGACAGAGAGACAGAAAGTGAGAAATCACCCCCTAGGGGAGATGACCATGCCGCAATCCCTTCTCCTCCGTTCACTTCTCGGGATCTTGGGCACGCACGCACACCCGTCCGGCGTGAGTTTAAGCCACCAGGTCTGGGCTTTGAACCCCGGTTGACTACATGGGAACCCAGCAACGTAGCCATTACAGTAACTGCTGGTCCCCAAAAAATAATTTTTAGAAAGAACATAAGAGGCACTAATTATGAAGAAAAATGATAAATTTGACTTCATAAAATATAAAAACATGTGCTCATCAAAAAGCACTGACTATTAAAAAAATGATTCTCTCCATATTTTTCCTTTCCCCACTATGTGTGTGTGTGTGTGTGTGTGTGTGTATAAAAGACCTAATATCCAGCTCATACAGACTTAATACAATTCAGTAATAATAATAATAACAATTCATTTTAAAAATGGAGCAGGCACCACAAAAAATTAGCAAGCACATGAACAGGCATTCAACGTCACTAGTAATCAAGGAAATACAACTTAAACCCCAAAGAAATGCTCATACCAACTACCACTGCTAAAATTATAAGGACTGAAACACTAAATGCTGATAATAGTGTAAAATAGTACAATCATTTTGGCAAAATGTTTAGGAGTTCTTATATATTTAAACATAAATCTACCAGAAATCCCATTCCTAGTGATTTATCAAAGAGAAATAAAAGCATATGTATGTTAAAACTCTTGTTCAAAAATGTTTATAGTTGCTTTACTCATAATAACATAAAAACTGTAAACAACCCAAATGTCATCAAATAGGAGAATGGGTAAACAAATTGTATATTTATGCAAAGTAATATTACTCAGCAACAAAAAGAACAAACTACTGATACACACAATATGGTCACATCTCATAGCCATTATGTTGAGTCACACACCAGACACAACTGAATACATGCTGTGTGATTCCCCTTAAATGAAGTTCAAGAATGGACAAAACTAATCAACAGTATCAGATACTAGAATAGTGATTGCCTCTGGAGGACAGTGATCAGAAGAGATTATAAGGAAAATTTTTATATTTTGGAAATGTTCTATCTTGTGTGTATATGTTTGTCAAAATTCATAGAATTGTTCAGGTGCTATCTATGTATTCCAATGGTTGTACATTTTATCTTAAAAGAAATATTAAAGAAAACAAATAGGACTGGCACTATAGCAATAACAGCAAAGGGAGCTAGATTCCAGATGACTGATCACAGTTCAGATCCTGAACTGATGGCTTAAAAAACACACCAGGCCTCTTTGCACATGTCTGGGTTTCTGATGGGATGGATAAATGGAGGAAAAGGGGATTGCTTTATGTCCAGTATCAGATGGGGTTCTATTTCCCTCTCTTTT
>NW_006207268.1:1473884-1521281 GCF_000334495.1 Tupaia belangeri chinensis
CCCCTTCTTTTTTGCGCCTGCACACCCCCTATTGAAAAAAATAAAAAAAAAAAAAAAAAAGTAAAGGAAAAGTACACAAGAGAAGACCTGAGCTGCTGCAGACTTTGGAAAATACCTCACTTCTTCTATATAAATATTCTCTGGACTTACTAAATACTATATTTCTTCTTTTCATTCCATCTTCCTTCTAACACAGTCTCCAAAAGGTGAGCTGGTCTATGAAACACAAAGAGGAAAAGCCACCAAGGCCAGGAAAGTGGAAATATTTTATTCTAATATTGATCTACCCTCATTGCAAATATTTAACATTTTTCAGAATTTAGTTAACTTTATCTCTCACCAGATGATGATGAATAACTATGATGATGATAAGTCATTAATATTTGAATTGTGATTTATAGTCAATAGAGTGTTTCTGATATGTGAGAGTAGGTTTGCTTTGGTGCTCTATTAAAATCCGCACCCTCCATTTGTTGATTTTTTTTCTCTAGATGATTTAGACTTGTTGGTCTACTTTTATTTTCAGTAATGAATGAACGTTAAAGAGTGATTTGATTACTCGTACCTAAAAATCAGACGAATGATTTTCTCTCAGTTTTTACAATCATGAGAATCAATTCTGATTCATCCCTTGGATTCTAAAGCTTTAGTATCCAATCTGTTGGATTCATACTAGATGGTTAAGTACTTTAAGCTCTCTTTTGTTACTTATTTATTCATTAAGCAATTATGTGTTCACCAAGTACTTTGTCCTGGGCATTGTTTAGATGTTGGAATTTCATAGTAAATAAATCCAGAGTCCTTGCTCTCAAGGACAATCTTATAACAGAAATTTAAATAATACAATACAAGAATGACAGTGTAAATAAAGGCATTTCAAAGTGTTATGGGAGTCTAAATGAAGTAGATGTTAACTGTGTAAGGTGAATCTCTCTGGAATGTAGGAAGGCTTAAATAAACAAAGACAATTAAGCAAACTGGAATAAGGTGTCGTAGAAAGCATCAGAGGCAATATATTCATGTCATTCTTAAAGAAAAGCATGGTTTAGTTAAGAGGAGTATTGTAAGATGGAAAGAAGATTAGGGCGAGAAAATTATAGGCGAAAGAAAGAACATGAGAAAAGTAATGGTGGCATGAAGGACTATGGCAGGTCTTTTTTCTAGAAGCACTAGGGAAGTTAGGTAAAGCGCCCAGGGCAAGAGGGGAGAAAGTTTGGCAAAAAGATCAAGTCACATCATGATTGATGTGAGATGCCAGATTCCAGAGCCCTGAAGTTATTCTGTAGGCTAAAAGGAGCTGCTGCCAGTTGAAGCAGGACACTGATGGGATGAGCGCTCATGAAAGATCATGCTGGCCTCAGCGTACAGCAGGTGCTCAGCTACGCTGGGTCTGCACTGAGTGGGAGTTGCATCATAAGCAATTTTTTGCTAAAAGCATTTAAATGGTGTAGGTTTAAATAACACGCCATTTTTACATGTATTAGAATAGCTCTCATTCCTTGTTTTTAATTCATTCACTTTACAACACAGATGCGGAGACCTTTCATGTGCCTTTCCACATCTACTTCTGCCTTTTTCCACCTGGCCAGGCTGATCTGTATGGGCTATCAACCACATTCCTGTGCTCCCTCGCTGTCTGGCTTCCAGCTGGGTTAGGCCAATGAAAGGATGAGCAGGGAACTGGACAGCAAGATGATAGTGAGGTCAAGATCTTTCTATCCCACCCTCCCTGCTAAGTTGTCTCTCAGCTCAGACTGGCTGTATCCCTCTACTGCAGGCCACAGGCTCTGCTCTTACCAGCCTTCTTTCCAAGTTTCAGCATTGTTCCAGCGTTCTCTGTTAGTAATTCCCTTGCCTCTTGAGACAAAGGGTGTTAAATCTGCCCAGCGGTTATCAGCCTCGAGTGCTAGGTGACCTTTTATTCCTTTCCTAAATTCTGTCCATACCTTAGTAAATCATTCCTTTATTGAATCGTCTTAAATTGTCCAGTTTAAGAGTGCATTCTATTTCTTCAAGGATTATGACTGATGTATGTACATTTCTCTTATCCTCCTATGAGTTAAGAACTCTTCTAGGCTCTGAGAGTCAGCAGTAAAGATGATTATGTCCCTTGTGTCTTGAAGCCTAAAGTGGTGGAGATATCCAATAAAAATAAGCACATAAATATAATGCTTAGAGGGGTTTTGTCTTTAAAGAAAAGTTCGAAGGGTAGACAGATATGAACCGTGGAAATTGTTTTTAAGCCACCAGGTCCAGGATGCGAACCGCGGTCGACTACGTGGTAGTCCAGTGACATAGCCATTATGCTAACTGCTGGTTCCCAACTGTGGAAATTGTTTTTAGGGGCTGACTTGGGTCATACTTTGGATAGGAAAGTCTCCCTGAGTAGAGACCTGAGTGAAGTTCATGATGTTTTTCTCACTCATCTTATGTTCCTTCAGGTTTATCATATGCTTCCTTGATTGGGGGTAGAATATCAAAATGTAGCTAGTGCATGGGAACAAAGGCATAACCTTGACCTCTTTTTATTTATGCTTCAAGTTGGCGTATGTAGCAGGTTAACTGACAGGTATATGCTCCATGTATGGGTAGATAAGCATATGTTGCAGGCTAACTGATTAAATAAATGTTGCCATAATCTAGGCAGAATAACAAGGACTTGAACTCAAGGAACCTTAGGAGAGATAAAAAGGAAAAGATATACACAAGATTTACATAGAATATAGACCCAGTAGAGTTCAGTGATGTACCTTTGTTGACAGTTGACTTCCAGCTGAGGACTGTTGGATGGTGGCACTGTTGACTAAGGCAGGCAGCAAATGGAAAAGTGGATTCGGTCTGGAATACATTTGTTTGAGATGCCTATTTGGTATTCCAATGAATATATCCATTTAGCAGTCAAAATTACAGACATGGGCTAAAGAGAGAAATATGGGCCAGAGGGATAAATAAATATTCTTTTAAAGAAAAGGAACAACTGTTGACTTTTTTTAAAGAGAAAATAAGACTGTACAGGTAGTGTGCTTAAATGAGATGTGAGCCAAAAAGTAAGCTAACATTTTTAAAAGTGGAGAAAGAAGGCTGAAGCAATAAAAGAAAGTAAGAATTATCTGGGATGTAGAAAGAAAAAGAGGAGAGAAAAAGTTGCTGGAGCAGAAGAAATTTCAAAAAGAAGGTGTGGTCTAGGATGCTAAAGCTGTCTAGACATCAAGTAAGGTAAGGATTAAACAGTATCCTTTGGATCGAATGGTAGAAAGAGTTCCAATCACATTAACCAGAGTATTTTCAACAGAAGATGGAAACAGATGCTGAGATAAATTTTAACCTAAGGGGGTCAGAATCTCAAAGACTTGAAAGAGCTATGACTATGGAGACGGGGAAACTGGATGTGAGTTTCTGTCCTGCCTCTCCTCTCTGTGTGTGGCTTATGGTCTAAATTCCTTCCTCAAGTGAAAAACAATAATAAGAACTTTTCTCTTCCCACCCTATGAAGTTGTCCTGAGAGTCAAATGAGTTAGGTAAGTAAATGCATTGTTAACTATAAATTGTGTTCTGTAAGGTAAGGTGCTGCTGAACTAATGACAGAAGTGGCTCATTACATGCAATGAGTGATTTCAGATTGGCACAAATCAAATAGTATTCAATGCTTACAATTAGTTTGCACTTTAAAGAAACCCATGGTGAATCTTTTGGAAAATGGCAAACCTGTTTTAATTCAGAGAATAATTCTACAATTTTTTCCTTCTTTTATTCTTTCCTCCTCTTCCCTGGCCTTTTCTTTCTTTCTTCCTTTTCCTGTTTCCTTTCTCTTTTTTTTTCCTTCATTTTTACCTAAATGGTTTCTTTAAACCCTAAATTAGGACAGAGACAATCTTAGGAAATGCTGTAACAAAGAAAGCAAAGGCCTAGTGCCCTCTTAGAGTAGAAATTGTAATAAACTGGGATGTGGTAGGACAGAGTATACAGCCTGAGGCAGACCTGGAAAAAAAACGAATACCTAAAACTAGAAGGGCAAATTATTCTTTGCATTGTCACATCTACCCATATGAGAGTCACACAAAATCAGCAGCCTTTCAAGCCTAAGGGCCATTAACTTTGTGCTCAACAGAGAAAAGCACAAAGACTGAAGGGGAAAAAATCTGAAAATAATAATTACACGACAGAAGCACAAAAGGGAGCGAGAAAGAAAGAGAAGGAGAAAGGGAGAAGGAGAAGAAGAAGGAGAAGAAGAAGGAGAGGAGAAGAAAGAATAGAATGAAATTACGGAAGAAGCCATAAACTTTGGATGTCAGCTGGGGTTGGAACTGTGACTCTACCATCCCCCAGATTTTTGATCTTTAGCAAATTGTTCAATCACTCTGATGCTATTTCCTCACCTATTAGTATTGGTAAACTTACATACTTAATGCTGTGAGAATTAAAAGAGAAAATAAGTGCCTAGAAGATTGTCTGCTACACAAATGTGTAAATGTGTTAGTATTCAGAAATGAGTACATATTTTTTTATTAGGTGCCTTTGTAGTCCCAATCTGACTGTGCACATGGAAATGATGGACAAAAGGAAAGAAATCATAAAAACAATTCAGCAAGCAGCGAGCACTCTGGTACTACAGTCCTCCAGATAGGTCAGCCATGAGGGTGGGCTCATTCATACATTCCCTTGTTCATTTCCTTGTGCTTCCTCTGTCTTTACTAGAAATTAGCAACTCTTTCCACTGCATCTGGCTAGGAGATTCTGCATACTATATGCACTAAAAGCTACATTCATAAACTGCTAAAAATTACCACATTATTTATTCAGAATCGTCAGCTTCCCTGCCTCTGATGACCCCACATTATCACACTCTGAAATTAGAAACCCTGCATTTGCAATTTGACTGTGTTGGATCTGGGTTTTCACAACATGTAGTTTGCACAGTAATAATACTTATAGATCTTTCATTTTTCTACAGAAATTAATTGCCTAAACCACAATGATTTATAGTCATACTGAACATGATTATTAATTTTCCTGATGATTATACCTGTGGGCGGCAACAAATCTACTTGTGATAGACCTGGCTTTGAATTGCTACTAAAACTAAAATGTCCATAAGGTAATAACAACTAATTTTTACCTTAATCAACTTACACTTAAAAGAATTTAATATAGGGCACTCGTGCCTTGTGGGGAAACTTGTTTGAAATATAAGGTGCTGAGTTATTTATGAGAATAATTATATATTTGTTACTCTAGTTTGTACTGGGAAATCAAGATCTGAAATGAGTCTGAGATACATTAAAAAATATAATGAACTCAGTGGAGTTGTACATGCTAAGGAACTTTTGCACTAAGGTAAATATATCATAGAGCATAGCTACTCTACTTATAAAAAAGAAAAAGAAAAAAGAAAGATTACTGAAGCTCAGTAAACCACGCTGCCTTTCCCCCTTCCCTTATCTTTCTCATGCCTCAAAGTGCTATCATTATTAATAAGAAAGCTAAGACATGAATACCTAAGGAAACAGTCTAGTCCTTCCTTCCTCGTTACGTGCTCTAGTATTATTTTTGAAAGGCCTTGCTTCTTGTCTTCTAATGAGTACAGGTCCCTATAAGTAACTCATGATTGGTCAGTAGAAACTGAACCCAGACCCTGATGTCTTGTATCTAGACGTGCTTCTAGCTTTATTCCATGGTGCTGGGTAGCTCATTCATTTCTGTAGATTTGTTCGTCCCTATTGGGGTACAAGCTATAAAAAAGAGAAGGCTCTGATTATTGGTTGATATGCATACCTTATATAATTCTGTATGTTCATATCCCAGAAATATTTAAGGCTTTTTTCCCTGATTAGTGGCATTATGCAGTTATGCAAATAATCTGTTATATCTAGGCACATTATGCCGTTATGTAAATGATCTATTTCATTTATATTTCCCACAGAGTCATGGGGTAGGGAAGAAATACTCTCCTGCATTTCCCCTGGCTTTTAATGAGTCGTTCAGATATATTCAGCTGGTGATTAGTCTTTAGATTTCTGGGCTGGATGTGAGTTAGCCTTTTTGTCCTACCTCCACTACCTGTATCTAACTTTCCTATTCAATTCCACAGTATTTATTGTGTGCAAGATATTTATGTAGGTGAAGAATGCCCAGAAGGGCTCAGATCTTGGTCAGGTAGACTCCGGAAGAAATGTTATTTAGCTTGAAATCTTCCTTCTCTGACCACCTGGATAGCACATGATGAATAGGGGTCCTGCCACATCCCTTTTAGAACTTCTTGGCCATTGAAATAATCTTTACAATCAGATATTTTTAAATAAAAAGAAAAATAATGTAGAATGGCTAATAGCATGATGTACAATTAAATATACAGAGTAAGCTATATAATTTAAATGTAGATGTAACCATGATAACAGGACACAGTTAACATGAAATCTAAGTACAATATGGGTCTTTAATGAATCAGTATTTTTGCAGTTGGAAGCTGCATCAAATCCATGCTTATATTCCTGGTGCCTCACTTCTAGGCTCCTGCTAGTTTACAATCCATAGGAGTTCAGACTACATTGGTTAATTTTTTTCCTGTTTTTTTGTTTGTTTGTTTGTTTGTTTTTAGAATTATTTTAATTTAATTTAATTTATTAATATTATTTTTTATTTGGCCAGAGAGAGAGAGAAAGGGAAGCAAGAAGCAAGCCACCAAGTCCAGGTGGTTGGCTATGTGGGAGTCCTGTTCCTTAACCACCATGCTACCTGCTGGCCCCTGGTTATTTCCTCTCATCAAGATGGATATTCTAATTGTAGAGAATTCTTAGCCTCTTCTCAAGCAACTGCTCACTGTTTATTGATTCATTTAACAAATACTTACTGAGCACTATGTTGTGTCAATGCATCAGCCTTCATGGAATCTGGTGGAGGAGAAAGATTAATTCAAGAAAACATGAGCAAACTGTGCCAGGTACTAGAAAAGAGTGCCATCAAATGTCCTTGTCAGGGAAGTCATGGAAGGCTCAAACTTTTAGGTTCTGAGTCTTTTTTTGACCATGTTTTGCTCTAGTAACATGTTTTAATTAGCTGCCACACATATCTGTGTAAAAGCTATTGCATGTTTCTTGGATAAACAATGTATAAAGTTATGTTTTCTAGTTGTACTAAATGGGACTCCATAATATTTTTCTGGATTTGGAATAGAGCAATTTCTGGTCTGAGGCCTCCACCAAAAACTTTTCTCTAATTCTTATTTATTTGTTTGTTTATTTATTTATTTTGTTAGAGGGTCCATGCACTCACCAGAGGGAGATGGGGGTGGAGAAGGAGAAGAGAAAGTACCCCCCAGGGGGATTGGATTTGCCTCAATCCCTTCTCTTCCGCCTCTCTCTCCTTTCAGGATTTTGGGCCTGCATGTACAAGCACCCGGTGTGTGTCTCAAGCTGTTGGGTCTGGGAATTGAACTGTGCCATTGGCCTTGTGAGATCTGGCTGCCTTAACCACCAGGCCATGGAGATAGCCTTCTCTGGTTCCTCAAAGACAAAAACAAAAATACTCTGTAATTTCTCCCCATGTCATAACTTCTTTATTCTTTACCATTTCATGATAACTTACACATCCACTGTATTAGTGCTAAGCAGTCAATCAGATAATATATTCAACTCTTTATGTAAATACAGGATCTGGTTAAGGAAAGTAAGTGAAAACAAAATAGACCTAAGACGTGTGTGTCTACACATTTTCAAATAAATATTTTGGTCATTTGGTTGTTTATGATTACAGTTCAATTCAATAGCATTTATTATGTATGGAAATCATGTTATTGTTCCCAGTAATTCGCTTCCTTCCCCTGTAGGAATATCCCAGGTCCAATCTGCTATCATGTGACATACAGCACTGTTCTGGGAAGAAATAAACTCTGTCCACCTAAGATGACTTAGTTTGGCCACATGGTGTCAGGTATACCTGTTCTGAGTGAAAGCTCTATGTGTGTTTTCTTCATGTCTCTCGATCAGTAGACTGCCACATCCCATATGGAGCCTGCTACTTCTGATTCTGAATTCTGAAAGGAAAAGTCATATGAAGCAGGACAGAGCCACAGCCAAATGAGAAACAGGCCTGTAATAGGCTGCCCTAGTGAAAGCCAATAGACATACTAAATATTTTAAGAATATGCCAGACTCCAAGCTAAGAACTAGGGAAGGGATTATGGTTTCTGTTCTTAAGGCATTCACAATCTAGACCACAAACTTGCTCTTGCATAGGGGTTTATAAAACCAAGGCGTGTCAGTGGACACAATATATTTGAGTAATTAAGGTCAATTTCACACCCACACACACTCACACATATTCTACATGCTCTGTACAAAATACATACTCCCAACTCTTATCTCTAAAACAAAGTTTAAAAAGAATCAATACAGTAGCTCTACCAACCCATGTTTAGAAAAACAAAACAAGAAGTCTAGTAAACTGCTCTTGATTTAGTAATCTCTGTGCCTCTATTATTTCTTTATTTTAGTTTTAAACCTTTCAATTAAGATAAATGGCTTCTTTATTGTTCTTGTCTCTGCATCCCAAATAAAGTAAACAATTTGATCAGTTTCTCTGCTAATACTTGCAGTACGACTTTATTTTGGGTTGAAATCAAGTCTCAGTGTCCACTCTTTGAATCATCACAGGTCTAACATGTAGCCACCTTGGCTAAGCACCCACCATGTCTGAAGGCCAAAAGGCTATCAACAGCCGTAGAGAGAAACTGCAAATTCAGATAATACAACATTCTATGAATTTAAATTAGTTTCATTAATTTTCACTAGTTAATGGATTATGAATAGCATTCTTAGACATATACAGATTTGGATAAAATGACATATTTACATGCTGAATTCCTGGAAGAGATGAAATTCCATGGTTCAAAAAACATGCACTTCTAAAAGGTGCTGGTCAACCCAGTTCTAAGCTTTGGTCTACTATTGCAGAAGATACATGGTGATGGGTAATATTAGTTCATAAGTTATTACTACCTCATATGTTTCTTGTGTTCTCAGTATGCTAAAGAAAAAAATACAAGTTATATATGTAGCATTTCCAAGTTAACCTTTATAATGGAGTACATGTTAAGGAAAAGAAATAGAATAAACTGATAGAAAAAGGAGAAAAACAAAAGAAATCAGTAAAGAAATGTCGGGGAGGTAAGGAAGAGGAAGTTAATGAAAGAAGCAGAAAAGAAAAGGTTGTTTGATGGTAGTTGGTTGAATCCCACATGACTGACTACATGGTTAGAGTCCCTGACCCAGCAGTTAGTAAAACACACAGGACATGTCTGCATGCCCACCCAAAATCCTGAAAAGAGAATAGAAAAGAAGGGATTGTAGCATGGCCATCCTCTCTGGTGGGATGTTTTCTCTCTTTTCCTTTCTTTTTCTCACTCTCTGGCAAGTGCACGTCCCTTATAGCAAAATTAAAAAAAAAAAAAAAGGGAAAAAAGCAAAAAGAAGATATCAGTTGAGGTAGTAGAATTTAGGAGAAAGGGGAAGAACAAGAGATGAGAGGAAAAAAGCAAAAAGAAGATATCAGTTGAGGTAGTAGAATTTAGGAGAAAGGGGAAGAACAAGAGATGAGAGGAAAAAAGCAAAAAGAAGATATCAGTTGAGGTAGTAGAATTTAGGAGAAAGGGGAAGAACAAGAGATGAGAGGAAAAAAGCAAAAAGAAGATATCAGTTGAGGTAGTAGAATTTAGGAGAAAGGGGAAGAACAAGAGATGAGAGGAAAAAAGCAAAAAGAAGATATCAGTTGAGGTAGTAGAATTTAGGAGAAAGGGGAAGAACAAGAGATGAGAGGAAAAAAGCAAAAAGAAGATATCAGTTGAGGTAGTAGAATTTAGGAGAAAGGGGAAGAACAAGAGATGAGAGGAAAAAAGCAAAAAGAAGATATCAGTTGAGGTAGTAGAATTTAGGAGAAAGGGGAAGAACAAGAGATGAGAGGAAAAAAGCAAAAAGAAGATATCAGTTGAGGTAGTAGAATTTAGGAGAAAGGGGAAGAACAAGAGATGAGAGGAAAAAAGCAAAAAGAAGATATCAGTTGAGGTAGTAGAATTTAGGAGAAAGGGGAAGAACAAGAGATGAGAGGAAAAAAGCAAAAAGAAGATATCAGTTGAGGTAGTAGAATTTAGGAGAAAGGGGAAGAACAAGAGATGAGAGGAAAAAAGCAAAAAGAAGATATCAGTTGAGGTAGTAGAATTTAGGAGAAAGGGGAAGAACAAGAGATGAGAGGAAAAAAGCAAAAAGAAGATATCAGTTGAGGTAGTAGAATTTAGGAGAAAGGGGAAGAACAAGAGATGAGAGGAAAAAAGCAAAAAGAAGATATCAGTTGAGGTAGTAGAATTTAGGAGAAAGGGGAAGAACAAGAGATGAGAGGAAAAAAGCAAAAAGAAGATATCAGTTGAGGTAGTAGAATTTAGGAGAAAGGGGAAGAACAAGAGATGAGAGGAAAAAAGCAAAAAGAAGATATCAGTTGAGGTAGTAGAATTTAGGAGAAAGGGGAAGAACAAGAGATGAGAGGAAAAAAGCAAAAAGAAGATATCAGTTGAGGTAGTAGAATTTAGGAGAAAGGGGAAGAACAAGAGATGAGAGGAAAAAAGCAAAAAGAAGATATCAGTTGAGGTAGTAGAATTTAGGAGAAAGGGGAAGAACAAGAGATGAGAGGAAAAAAGCAAAAAGAAGATATCAGTTGAGGTAGTAGAATTTAGGAGAAAGGGGAAGAACAAGAGATGAGAGGAAAAAAGCAAAAAGAAGATATCAGTTGAGGTAGTAGAATTTAGGAGAAAGGGGAAGAACAAGAGATGAGAGGAAAAAAGCAAAAAGAAGATATCAGTTGAGGTAGTAGAATTTAGGAGAAAGGGGAAGAACAAGAGATGAGAGGAAAAAAGCAAAAAGAAGATATCAGTTGAGGTAGTAGAATTTAGGAGAAAGGGGAAGAACAAGAGATGAGAGGAAAAAAGCAAAAAGAAGATATCAGTTGAGGTAGTAGAATTTAGGAGAAAGGGGAAGAACAAGAGATGAGAGGAAAAAAGCAAAAAGAAGATATCAGTTGAGGTAGTAGAATTTAGGAGAAAGGGGAAGAACAAGAGATGAGAGGAAAAAAGCAAAAAGAAGATATCAGTTGAGGTAGTAGAATTTAGGAGAAAGGGGAAGAACAAGAGATGAGAGGAAAAAAGCAAAAAGAAGATATCAGTTGAGGTAGTAGAATTTAGGAGAAAGGGGAAGAACAAGAGATGAGAGGAAAAAAGCAAAAAGAAGATATCAGTTGAGGTAGTAGAATTTAGGAGAAAGGGGAAGAACAAGAGATGAGAGGAAAAAAGCAAAAAGAAGATATCAGTTGAGGTAGTAGAATTTAGGAGAAAGGGGAAGAACAAGAGATGAGAGGAAAAAAGCAAAAAGAAGATATCAGTTGAGGTAGTAGAATTTAGGAGAAAGGGGAAGAACAAGAGATGAGAGGAAAAAAGCAAAAAGAAGATATCAGTTGAGGTAGTAGAATTTAGGAGAAAGGGGAAGAACAAGAGATGAGAGGAAAAAAGCAAAAAGAAGATATCAGTTGAGGTAGTAGAATTTAGGAGAAAGGGGAAGAACAAGAGATGAGAGGAAAAAAGCAAAAAGAAGATATCAGTTGAGGTAGTAGAATTTAGGAGAAAGGGGAAGAACAAGAGATGAGAGGAAAAAAGCAAAAAGAAGATATCAGTTGAGGTAGTAGAATTTAGGAGAAAGGGGAAGAACATGAGATGAGAGGAGAAAGGCAAAAACAGCAAGTAGTGCATTGAGGATATTCGACAGATGTAGAGAAAAAACTAAAGGTAATGGGAAAGAAAATATTAAAAAATTGATTATTTAAAAATTAAAATGTAGTCATTATAAAGCTTATCATAAATATGAAAACAAGAGGAAATGTCTCACAAGTTAGACTTAGAAGAATACAATGAGAAGGAAGAAAAAAATGAAATTGAATGTTACAAGAGGAAGAGTTTAAAATAGCTGATACACACTAGAGGAAATGTTAGAGAATGAAACGTTACAAATGAAAAGCTGGAGAAGCATGGTGTTGGTTTTTTTTTTGCTTACTATTATCATTACATTTTGTCTTTTTAACTTTTTATTATTGTAAATGGATAGTAGCAACAATACCAGTATTGCATACTGTACATCATTCTCTAGGTTATATTACACATATAAATCTGGAACAGTATTGGATGAAAATGCACCCAAAAGGAAAAGCACACATTAAAGTCAAAGATAAACTATAACATGACAATGTGCATACAAAAAAATCTATTCCAAATTATATACCCTTAGCTTTCTAATGCCAACTTTAAATTATGTTTGCCTTTCTTGTGCATTTTCACACTTGTTAAGCAGAATCACAAACTAATACTTGCTTTGCCATGTATTGGAGGAAAATCACCTTTCATTGTGGTTGTCAGGGAAGGTAGTGAGAGCATGCAACCATACACTCAGACAGATGGAGATGACCTGCCCCAAAACAGACCAGTTTTTTCAGACATCTGCTGGGTGTTTCCTACGCATTTTGAAGAGGTGCTCTTCTTGCTTGTACATTACTTTCTACTATAGGTTTTACACACTCTTGTCTCAGGGAATCAGGTTCTTTTCTTTGGGAATAAGTCTCGTTTTAGTGGAGAAAGGGATTAGGTATCCATACCCTTCATACAAAAATAGAAAAGGCAAAGATTGTCTCGTGTTATTTGTGCTTGGTCTTTCTCCGACCAGACTGAAGTTTGCTGTCTCCAAAAGTAGAAAATCTGTTGCAGAATAGGCTGCTTGCCAGATCTAGTCTAGGCCTCACGGGCCTAAGATTTACTGTTTTTAATCTTTTTTCTGATGGGCATTCTGAATACCTGTTTCATGCAATGTTTAATTTCAGCACAGCAGGTATTAGTGTATCCAAAAATGGGAATAAGCTGCCGGTTTCCTTGTGTGATGAAATGCCTAAAACACAGTTAGGATTTTACTGCATTTAGTCCTTTATCCCCTTTACAGCCAGTGCCTGTTCCTTTAAAAAATGATACTTTTTATTGATTTCCCTGACCATTTCCAAGATAATTTTCTATAGTTCATCTTCCCCACTAATATGTAACTCCACATCTGTATTCATCCAGAGAGTTTTTGGACTGAAGCTAGCACATATAGAAGAAAGGTTTGGCACTGCTTCCCTCTAACAAAATGGCAGCCTAAGGACTTCAACGACACATGATCTCTAAATTTTTCTTTGTAGATGTTGATGACTCACAGAAAAATTATCTTCAGAATCATCAACCACACTGTTAACAATACCTCTGTTGATATTTACATATTCTGCATTTGATACTTAGTACTCCCTGAATAATTTGCCTCAGTGGGATATGACTTGTGAAGTACATCTAATAGTCTAGTATAGTCAATACAATTTTTAAAAAGAGAAAGTAATATTTTTTTAAGGTTTTTTGTGCTAGGGTGTGTGCACTTACCAGAGAGAGAAAATTATAGGGAAAGGGAGAAATCACCACCCAGGGGGAATGGCCATGCTGCAATCCCTTCTCCTCGTTGTCCTCCTGGGATTTTGGGCCTGCACACACATGTACGTGACGTGGTATTTAAAAGCTACCGAGTCTGGGACTCAAACCGCTGTTGGCCATGTGTGAGTCCAATGCTTTAACCACTATGCCACCTACTGGTCCCAGAGGAAGTAATTGTTTTTAATTGCTCCAGGAAAAACAGTAGGCCAAAGGAATCAACCATCTATTATATAAACTTGCCAAACACACACACTCACACACACACACACACACACACAAGCACATACACAGTACAAAGGAGAAAACGAAAGGAAATAGACAGATATTTTCATATAAGAAAAAAAGTAAGTCATCCATGCTTGAAAAGTAAGTCATTCAAGAAGGAGGAGGTCCCTCAAGTTAAAGGAAAAACTATGCTAACAAGTATGTATTAAGTTTGTTTACCTAACTTGTCTGGTGTAAAATATTTTCCACAAGAAAGATGTAATTCTCTACAGTGAAAGCTCTTCAATAACCCTTGTCCATCTCTTACCCATTTCTTTTTCCCCTAGGGTCTCCTCTTGCCTCTTCCCACTTAGTCCACTTCAATAATAAAGAAATACGCAGATACATTTGAAATGATATAAAAGAATCTTTAAGAAAGAATCATAGAATAAAACGGGCCTGAGCAAATCCCAAGAAGTAAAGAGAAGAAATTATTAAGAATAAAGGGTTCAAATAAAATGCTCTGTCCCCTTCAATCTATTCTCCAAATTGCAACTAGAAGGATCACTCCACAAATTAAATTTGATAATAGTGGTGACAAGTCAAATGTGATAATGATATTGATACTGATAATAATGTTACTCAGAGCTTACACCTACTGAGTACTTAGCTTGTGCCAGGCATCATAATAAACTGTTCACTAGCCTTCCTCTGGTCATACCTGTCTTGTGTTGAAATGTCTTCAGTGGCTTTCCACTGTGCCCAGAATAAAGTCCAAGCTTTAACAGAATGCATAAGACCTTGCTTCATCTATCTATCTTCTCTTTGAACATTTTTAGCCCAGTTTCCTACTGCCTTACATTCCATGTGCATGCCATCCTTCAGTTCTTCTAAGACACTTCTCTCTCTCATCTTAGAACAAACCCCACTTATTTTTTAGGGCCTCAACTCCCATATCACTTCCTCTAGTGGGTTTCTCTGCCCTTCCACATCCCAGTGAGCTATTTTCCTTGCACCCAGAGTACATCATTCACTTATGCAATGTATTATAGTTTCCTGCCTATTTCCTCACCATTAGACCATAAATTTCATGTGAATAGAGACACTGAATGTCAGGGTTACAGACTGTTTCCACTAAATAATTATAGGACTAATGACTGGACAAATGAATCACTATCCCTATGTATGACTTAAAGAGAGAGAAATCAGAGGTGAGTCTCTGTCTGTGATGGTAGCCTACCTTCCTCTAGTGGGAGTATAGAATATAATCTCTATGGTGCTCGTATCAGGTAAAATTGTAGAGAACAGCTGGGTATTTTCTCTGTAGTCAAGCACAGCAGCCTCCAAAATGAACTGTACAGGGTGATCTTTTGTAATGCAGGAAGACATATAGAAATGTTAACTTCTAGTTATATGTATGTAAAAAAAAAAAAAAAAGTAAAGCTTACTAGTATTTGTTATGTGGATTGACACTCACATCTAATCCTGATATATATGTGAGACAGCCCTGAGTGGTGTGGTAACAACTGGATCATGTGGACAGGGAGTGACAGCATATACAATATGCAATTTTTCCAGGTTGCATATATGGATAAAAGGATTTATGGAGTCCGTGACATAACTTTAACTATACTAACTCAACGAAGTAGGCACCTTATATTCTTGAATTTTTATAAAAGCTGCATGTTAAAATTAATACAGGCTGTAAAAGCTATACGGATCAGATATGACATCAGTACTGTAAGCACGTTACAAACTAAAATAAGTATGGTTTAATTTTATAGGACAACAATTCAACTAAAAATATTCAAAATTATTTTTAAAATTATATTCATTATCATCAAGAATAAAGTTTGCTCTGGGTGTTGTGCCTTCAGATGTTAACTGATGATAGTAACACATGCATCTAATTTGTAAAGTAACAGGTATGGGTGTATGCTCAAACGATGCTTTTACCAAGAGGTGCTCATTCAAAAGAAACCTGGAGAACAGATGGGTCGGTGCCTTCCTTCCTCCTTCCCCATTCTGCACTCTACTCTGTCTACTCCAACACGCTCAAGCCTGAAACTTGCTCTTTCTTTCAATGATGCCGTGTGGTCCGTCTGACTCTATGGTAGTGCCCGGTTTGCATGGACCTCTCATCCAAGCCACCCCTCTGTCCTCTTCAGTGATTTTGTCTGGAGGTGAACGTGGGCTATGAACAGAACCCCACATTCCCCACTGCAATATTTATTAGTGCCTTGCAAAGATTTCACCTTATCACACAAAATGCATTATAAAATTTCATGAAGGCCAAAACTATCAATAATTAATGTTTCACATTTTATTGGATCTGGATTGAAATGGCAGCACATATCAATAGGTTTCAATAATGTTACTGGAACTCCTAGAAATGGAACTGTTTGAAGAACAAGAGCATTCATTGACAGTTGTCACTGAGGAGATTTTTTTAGACACCCCCCAACCTTAAATTTGATATATTAATGATATACTATTCAACCCAACATTCCTTGCTATGAAAATGTTTAAAGGAATTCACTCACCATTGTCCTCATTAGTTGGAAATGAATGCTTATTGATCACAGGTATTGATCTACTACTTTGGATAAAAACAATACTTTTCAAAGTACACTCAAAAGAGTTTAAGGACTAAAGTAAAAATGTTACTTATGCTGGTTACTAGGTGATTGATCACAACTGATTTTTCTGCCATAGAACATAACTTACTGTGTCACTGCTTATCTGGGCTCTGGAGTCGGCCTTCATTGAACTGTGCATTATGTATGAATGATTGATGTGGGTTTGAATATTTTGTTAGATTCACCTTTCAATTCATTTTACATAGCTGACTTACATAAAAGATGAGTACTACTAAAAATGCTTCAGGAGGAATGTAACAATTATGAATTTAAGTGATCTCTTTTGATTTTGTCATCTGGTAAGACTAATTCCTACTTTGTTTAGAATCATAGAGCTAAAAGTCAAGCCTGGCTCATTTGGGGAATGTCTTTCCAAATAAAATATCTTTTTTTTTTTTTTTTTTTTTTTGGTGGTGGTGTCAAAAATTTAAAATAAAAATAAAAATAAACTAATTAAAACCCCATGAAAGTGAGAGGACTAGAAGAATCAGGTATAGATGAGGGTGGGAAACTGCAAAAGATTTGTCTCTTGAGAGATGTAACATTTGAACTTTATATCCTGACCCACCTTAATTCGACCTCATTTATTCAAATCATTGTGACTAACTAAAATATATTTTTTTAACATTTGCGAGGGATTAGATTAAAGCCCAGAGAAATGGCAGTGGACATACGGTGATATAATGCCTTCTCCTTCAGCTTATGGGATGTGAATTCATGATCTCTTTGTCCACATAAGAACAGGGTTTGACGATACAAAATGACAGCTGTTTTCATATAGCTTTTCTTCCCAGTCAGTGCATTTCATACAACAGTCCATCATTAGAGATCATTACTGTATTACCATTGTTAACAAGGAAGAATAAAGCCTACGCCTTCGTCTTTTTTAGATATAATAACTCTTATGGAACAAGAGTACCCTAAAGGCCCTTCGCTTCTAAAAATGATTAAACTTCATTCAAATCACAGCCTGTAACCCACTTCTGGGCATAGTATCAAAGTCAGCTCCATAGGTGTGATCTAAGGCGGTATACTATTCCTGCCTCAGGTTTTTGCACAAGAGTAGTTTGCATGCATTATCCTCAAAGAACAGATTGCCTTTTACCAAAATCCTATGCATTTTGGCACTTGGTGAGTGTCTTAGATGGCATTAACTGTAAAACATTTCTTTTTACATAATTATGGCTTTGTTTTGAGTGTGTGCTAAGATGGTTGTAAAAGTTTTAAATGTGAAGGGTTTCAGGAATAAGAGAAAATCTTTGAGCAAAAATGAAAGCCTGTTGTTAACAATTAAAGTTAAAAATGTCCTGCCAGTCTTTCAAAACTTAAAAAAAAAAGTCTACATGGTTATTTTAATAATTGTTCCCCAAATTATACCATTATTGGAAATGTATAGAAAATACAAGTTATGATGATTGCAAAACACCTGGAGAATTAGAGGTATTGTTTTCTGGGCATACTTATGTAGCAATAAGACAATCTTTGTCAATAACTGATAAAAATAAATGCAGAGAGACCCGGTGTTCATTCTAATAATGAGAAATCTTTCCCAGTACTCAGAAAAGGTCTTTGCCTCAGGCATTTACTCAGATTCCTGAATCCACCATCCTTGCCATGAATGTGTTAATGACATGCTTGTATAAATTTTAGTAAAGTCATAATATTTTTGCATGGCAACTATTAAAAATATTTTTTCTCTTAATTTCACCAGGGAGGCTGAGACTCTGAATTTTTTCCCCTTGCAGGAGGGAATAATTTAGATTTTCTTCCATCCCTGTCAGAAGTTGAACAGACGAACAAAACAGATTCTTCAGAGACAATTTTACACAGAGTTACATCCATCCAATTCAATTATAAATTAAATTGACTAACGAACCATAGCTCATTATGGGAATCAATTACTCAGAACTGTCTTTGGACCAAAAATGTGGAAAATAAAAAATAATGGTCATACTTCAATATACCAGATTGTCAACGTTTGAAAGCTCTGTTTTTCTCTAGCTTGGCATAGTCCAACGCCAAAAAGAAATGATAATCATTTGTTTTACTGCTCCTAGAGATGTTCTCATTTTATGAAGACTAGTTAATTCTTGAGTTTTGATCTCTTTGGGATGAGGACCTCAGGCTTTTCGGAGATGACAGGCCAACCCTGGAGTCATGTAATCGCACGGGGATCTTTCAGATCAACTTATGCAAATGTGTTATTAAAAGGAGCCCTGTTTTAGCCTCTAGTGCCACCCAAGCAATAAGAGTCAAAAAATCTTGGGAGGTCACGTTAGAAGCATTTTTTTAATAAAATGATTCTAGTAACTGGGTGGAGGAATACTCTCTGGAGTATTTTCAATCCAATTGTTTGGTAAAAGTAAATCCATCAAGAATCCAATGGCTGCCTTATTTACCGAGCAGTAGGAGCTGATAAAGGAACAGTATTAAAGCAATAACACTCTAAAAGTCTTTCTCTTTAGGTTTGCAGCCCAGAAATGTTTCATCTGTTACAAGGAATAAAAACTGTTCTTTCTGAACATGTGTAGGAAAGGAGATATGCATGAACACATACATACACCAATATCGGGGACATGTCATTACACAGTTCCAAAATCTGCTGCATATTTAACATATCATAATAAGATGGTCAAAGAACTATATTAAGATATATTTTCAGGGAACTGAACTACTGAAAACGCCTTCATTTTACTTTTCCTCTCATATTTCCTGTTCACTCGTACTTGGAGAATAGCAAAAGTAAATATTTCTAACTCAAGTGCTCACCTACACAACTGAGATCTCTTAAAAAAAAAAAAAAAAAAAAAACCTATGTATATTTTTTTCATTCAATGAAGCCAAAAGGAAATTGTTACTCAGGAAAAGCTGCACTATACATAAAAACAGTTAATCCTCATAAATATATAATTCAGCATCATTTTGCTTAGAATCTCATATTTTAAAAACATCCATTTCTTAAAATGGATTGAATCTGACTTTGTTTCACTAAAACATTATTTTTTTAAGGCCTCAGACATAAAAGAGAAATGGCTAGAAATTTTCAAATGTGTTTTTGGCTGATATAATGAGGAGAAGGACAGTGCCTTTCTTACTGACTTTTTTTACTATTAGAACAAGAGGAAAAAATAATTGTATTTTCTACTATGCTCAATGGAAAGGAAAGAAAGGAGACTAGACTTGTGATTAAAAATACAAGCATTTAATAAATGGTCTCTTGAAAAAATCATTTCAATACATGGGGGTCATAGCTTAGGAACTCAGGTTCAGGGTTCAGAACTGAGAGTTCAAAGATTACATAATATGCTTTGGATTGACTAATTTGAAAGGGGAGTTGAATGTTTTCTACCATTAAAAAACACAACTCAATTCATGATTCAGTTTTTAGGTGTTTTTGTTTTTGTTTTTAATGAGAGAAAGAGAAAGAAAGAGAAAATTCTGACAAGGTCCCACTGTTGTGATCCTTTGCCCCAGCCTCCGGGTTAGTTATGATTACAGGCAGCACCACCATGTCCAACATGTTCAGATTGGTTCAGGGTCCGAACTTGGACTTCTCATGTGGTCCCAGCCTCTTACAGCAGTGCCCTACAATTTGTACCGCCACAAGTGGGCCAGCTTGTTGTTTTAATGGCTTTCTCTTTGGTGAGCAGTTTAAGACTCGGGGTCAGTCCTAATTCAAGTTCTGATTCTGTCTCTTATTATCCTGAAGATAATGGACAGGTGAACTTCTTGAAGCCACACTATTCAAATACTTAAGACCTGAATAAAAATAGTACCTATTTTATAATGCTGTTAGGAAAATAAAATCAGATAATAATGCATGCAAAGTGCTTAGCACAATGCCTGGCGCACAGTAGGACTCATACATGTTAGCTATTATTCCTACTAGGGTTGCTCTATGTATTTTATAATACCAAAATATACAACAATACATTCCAAACCCAGAGGGAGAAAACTATTCTCTTTCCACCATGTTCTCAGGAACTCTGTTAAAACCATACCGTGCTAGGACCAGCAGTGGGTATAATGGCTATGTCGCTGGACTCCCATGTAGTTGACCGTGATCCTAGTCCTGGACCCGGTGGCTTAAATTCTCGCCAGGCACATGTGTATACATGCCCAAGATCCTGAGAGGAGAATGAAGAAGAAGGGATTGCAGCGTGGCCAATGCCCGGGGGGGAGGGGGGAGTGTAATTTCTCATTTTCTGTCTCTCTGTCTATCTCTGTCTTTTCTGGTGAGTGCACGCACCCTATAGCAAAAATCTTGCTCTGAAACAAGCAAACATACAAACTGTACCATGACCTGTTTCTTATATTCCAGCCAATGCAGAACTCAAATGGTTTTTGGGGCTGCTTACGAATGTTGAAGCAGGTACCTAGGCTCTGTGGCCAGGCATCTGGAGGACTCCTGTGGAGCACCTAGTGCAATTGTGTTCTTTAGGTCCCTCTCTACCAGCAGCTCCACCTCTACCCAGTTCTTGGCCACATTCTCCAACCAAGCAGTGCTCCAGAGGTCAGCCCTCAATCATAGGGTCTTCACAGATGATCACTACTACCTGGGCCCTATCGGCTAGAAACACTCAGGACTGGAAAATCAGATCAACATTTCTGAAAAACTGTCTGAATTTTGAAGATATGCTTCATAAAGTCCTCAAGCATGATGTCACAATGCATTACACAAATACTTTGTTTTTGAGTCCATGTTTGGCAGAATATTAATGTTATCAGAAGTAAATACCTTTCTCTTCACTCCTTTGTAGAGCGATAGGTAAAGAATCTGAGTTTTGAGAGGCTGAAATCAGACTTGCATTATATTGCAGTAGTTCTTGGCAAAGCCTTACGCTGTTTTAATTTTAACCAATTAGAAGAGCCAATCTTCTTTTATTTCAGAAATGTATTAAAAGATATCACATTCAAAGGCTGGACATGCCCGCAATTAATTACTGGTGTCCAGCTAAAGGTCTACCATTAGCTATTGCCATGACAACCTTTAGAAGGCCTTGGCCCACCTGTTGCAAGATAGAAACAGCATTAGGCAGTTGGTTCCTGCACTTGGCCTCCCTCTGGCCTATGGGGAATTCGTACTAATTAGAATTAGTTGTCCTTCTGTAGTCCAGCTCCTGACACAAATTGCATTCTGTAGCTTTTTGTTCCACTTGAGTTCACAGACAAAATAGCCCATGCCATGTTTGAAATGAAGCAAGGCAATATAAAAGGATTTTATGTAATTGGCTAATATACTTTAACATTTTAACTAATATCTTCAGTGTTGGTTTCTTGGAAGGAACTGGTTTGCTTTCTTCTTTTACGCAGTCGTTGTTTGTGATCATACAGGATATAATTTTAATATGGCTTGTTCAGGTCTTATTAACCCGTTGTCAAGGCTCAACTGCATACAGAACAAAACAAGTGACCTTTAAAGATGATAGTTTGAAATGGCCTCATGGTGGTGGAGAAGAGAAGTACAAACAACAGAAAAAAAACAAAAGGACACTTTCTCAAATCTCCCTAAAGAAAAACTTTCTTGAAAATGGGAGCCCAAGGAAGAAAAGCCATAATGAAAAAGAAGAGTCAGAAAAATGAAAGAAATTAAGATGTTAGCATGTCTGGCTTTGTCAGTATGAGTAGTCTTCAGGCTGAAATCTGGTAGGACTGGGCCACGGGACCTACACTGGGAGACTTAAGAAGAGGAACAAGCACTCATCCCCACTTCCTGGATGGGATCAACTTTTAAGACGCGCACTCAAGAGAAGTATTAGGAGTGAAGAAACGCCATAGGTGTGTTTTCTTATACACCATTGTATTATGCAGAAGAGGGCAGACACTTTGGCAATGGGACAGTGTGATATAAGAAGTAAAGCTTATGTGGTCTTCATAATGTCACTATGGAGTCATTTTTTTGTTATTTCTAAAAAATAGTAAAATGTCGAAACACAAAACAAAATCAGTGCTCTAAAAAATTCCTGTTAGATTTTTTTCATGGGAATGAAAGCACCTGGAGGCCCAACTAATGTGCCCAGCACGTTTTAGTTATAAACCGAAAGTAGCACTTGATACTGCTCTTCACCTTTCCTATCCAGGTATCCAAGTTTCCAAGCCTTGGTCTCACGATGTTTACTGAACTTCTCCCTTTACAAGAGGATTTCTAAGTAAGGTATTTTAATCTTCCCACAAACATGTAAGATACAGTTTTATTTTTATTAAGAGATCCAGGGGTTCAGCAAAAAAAATAAGGCTCTAGTTAAGGCTGACACTATGTTTTGAGTCCCAGACTGCTGGCTTGAAAAATACGCTGGGTGCATGTGCATGCATACGTGCCCAATATCCTGAGGGGAGAATGGAGGAGAAGAGATTGTGGCATGGCCACCACCACCACCACCCCTAGGTGTGATTTCTTATTTTCCCACTCTCTTTGTCTGTCTCTGTCTCTCTTCAATAAGTGCACACACTCTATGGCAAAAATAAAATTTTAAAAATGTTAAAAAAGAAAGAGAGAGAGAGAGAGAGAGAGACCCAGGAAATACTGGATTCCAAGAGATTGTTCTTTGCACAATAAATGTGTTCTTGGTTGAGGAAGAGTGTTGCAAAACCGCCATTTGCTTGTTCATGAAAAAGGAAATGTAAGTAAATGTAAGTAGTTTTAAAATAAAATCTATACACATCCCAAATTCATCTCTAAGCTTCCATATCAACTTCATATTGTTCAGAATGGGACTGAGGCCAAGAACAAATATCTCTCTTCCTTTCTCCGACTTTGAATCTGAATTCTGAAATGATAAGAGGTACTTTAAAATTCTTAAAATAGATGGATTTAGGAATGTCTGAGCCAAGGTAGAGCCTAGTTACTCATAGATAAGCCAGAACTGCCTCTGTGAGTGTATTAAATATAAAATGTATAAAATGTGCAAAATGTGCAAGAAAAACCACTAAAAAGTCCAAGGAAATTTTAACATCTCATTTTAACTGAGAAAATCACCTATCTTTTCAATCTTTTGTGTAGTATTATAAAGTATTATAGAACTATGTGGGAACAACAAGAAGGCCATTCTTTAGAAAATAAGAACCTTCCAGATGAAAATGCCAATGTGTTTATCAAGGAACAGACCTCTCCACATTTTCTGTGTGTTGAGCAATTTCAAGTTTATTTATCTGTTTGTAAAACTCTCCTGTACCTTGAGCCACTAGGGAGGAAGCAAAAAAAGAAAAGTTTCCACTCAAGCATCCTTTACAGATATCAGTAATAATAACATAAATGGGGCCAGCAGGGGGTGTGGAGGTTAAGGCACTGGATTCCCACATGGCCGCCTTCAAGGTTTGAGTCCTGGGCAAGGTGGTTTGAAAATCACGTCCAGTGCATGTGGGCTTTTGCTCAAAAATCTCAGGAGGAGAAGGCATTGTGGCATAGCCATTCCCCCTGGAGAGTGAGAACTCACTCTCTCTCTCTCTCTCTCTCTATATATATATATATATACATGTGTATGTATATATATATATATATATATATATATATCTTGGGTGAGCACATGTGCCCTATGACAAAAATAAATAAATAAGCAATAATATGAATGAAAGCTAAACCACAAAAGACAGGACAAACCATGCCACCCTCCCTGCCCCAGTGGAGTAGGGCAGACTAATTTATTGACTTGCTGAAATGAACAAGCTGAATAATCCACAGAAAACTCTCCACTGACTTGCTTGAAGATAAAATGGGCAACCCCCAAAGGCATTTCACTTGGTCCTCATACTCTCATGAACAGAGTTGCTCAGTAAGGACACAGGTTTCATGCAGGAGGTGCAGAGCTGGTCCCTCCCTCGTAGTCTTGATGTCAGTGTTACAGTTTTAGAAATCAATTCACATTTCTATCAAGGTATTAAGGATTTATTCTGCAAGTCACTTTTTCCAGCAAGTCTTTCTTATTCCTCCTTCCTGCTACTGTCAAATATGGATGAGGGCCACCTTCTATGTTCTTCTGTGGCAAAACTTGTTCACCTCTAGATTAACTCCACACCGATCCATAGGTTTCCTAAGCAAAGTATCTTGATCTTCCTGTGAATACCATGTAAGACACACAGAGATTAGTTTTACTAAAAGGAATCCAGTGCAAGCTGAAATACTATCAATGTTCTATAATCTTGTGTTGTACTTGCCTGACTCCTCTCTTGGATTGAGGGCATTGATAGGTAAATGCAGGTCCTCTAATACCTACCAGTGTCCCTGGCACATAGTAGGTGCCCAATAAAAACCGTTTGATAAAGGAATGAATATATGCATGAATACATTTCATTATAATTATTTTATTTGATTTATTTATTCTTTAGTTTACTATTGTAAAAAGAGAGAGACAGGGAAAGTGAGACACCTTCCCCCCCAAAGAAAGGATTGTCAGTCATACTACAATTCCTTCTTCTCCATTCTCTCAGGAATTGGGGCATGCACAGACATGTGCCTGGTGTGTTTCTCAAGTCACCAGTCTGGACTGGAACCACACAGTTGGCCATAACCACCCATCACTGGCTGGTCCAAATTTTATTATAATTCTATCATAATAAAAACAGCAGTTAAGTTTGACATTTACATTTATTCCACTTGATTCATAATTGTGGTAGAACAAAGCCATTTCAGAGGATTAGCATTTTAGTGAACTTTTTGTTCTTTGAGAAAATGCTACTGATAGCCAGCTGACAGCCAACCCTTCAGAGTAGTTGTACGTACCTACCCAGACAATAATTTGTTTTCATTACCAAATATTTCCTTTTTTGGTCCTGACAGAGTTTATGGCTCATTCTCTCAGGCAAGCTCTTTTGGCTTCTGAAGAGTGAGAAGAGGGAGGAACCAGCAGTTAGCGTAATGGCTATGTCACTGGACTCCCACGTAGTTGACCGTGGTTTGCGTCCAGGACCCGGTGGCTTAAACTCACGCTGGGTGCGTGTGCATGCCTGCCCAAGATCCCGAGAGGAGAAAGGAGGAGAGGGGAGTACGGCATGGCCATCCCCCCTGGGGGGTGATTTTTAGCTTTCTGTCTCTCTGTCTCTCTCTGTCTGTCTGGCGAAGGCCTTTATTCCTAGGCGTGATTGTTCCTGGTGACCTGAGAATTTACTTACTGCTTTATGATAGATCTCAATCACGATCTAAATCAGGTAAACCTAGGCCTTAACTGAGAATCATATTTGTAGTAATTCTAGGCCAGAAACTAAGAAAAGAATCATGATGACCTCGCAATTTTTCCTTACCACACTCCAGTTTCTGCAACACCCTTACAGTGAAAGAAAAAAGAGAGAGAGAGAGAGAAAGAGAGAGAGAGAGATGAGACTCCCTTTGATTGGCAGGCAGTTGTAAGGTCTGGTGTCTCTCCACATAGTTTTTCTTGATGATATGACCTTTCTTCTCATTTCTTTACTTTTAAGTCACAAAGACATTTCTCTGAAAAATCATGTGCTGCCAAAGGCCCCAAAGCAAGTGTAAAGGAGAGAATAAAATCATTTATCAAAAGTGTATGAATTTGTAATTCATAATAGGCAAGAGGCAATTTAAGGCAATACTTTTCTACCAATGACACTGCTGTCAAAATAAATGTGGGGAAGATAATCATAGTAATTAACAAAACAGTTAATTTCACTTTGTTGTAAGATAAGGTTCAGTTTGATTTCTAACTAAGAGAAGATCAATACCAAATGCTTCTCTGTCATAGCTGCTGATGATTACAAATTTATGCTAGGAATACATGTCAATTTCTTAACTATTGACTTGCATTGAGAAAACAATGTCAACATTCCTACGCTTCTACAACTCTTGAGTTCTTTCCTCCTCTCCTATAGTACATGGCTTTTTACCTACCCAGAAAAGAAGATTTGCATTATATTTCACCTAAGCCAAACACAAAAAGGTTAGTCCTCAGAATATATTTTACAGACAAAGGTGTTAGCTTGCTCACTGGAAAATAACGCTCCTTGAAGAGATCTTAGGAGTGAGCTCTGTTTGATTTTGATCGTCCAAGAATCTCCTGATCCAGAAGCAAATAAAATTCCTCCAGCAAACAAACTCTAGGACAGATCATACCCTCTGAGTCAGAGTTTAATAATCACTTGGCCAGTTGAGGAACTGACGTTTTCTAAGACTAATAAGCCTGTCTGTCTGGCGAAGGCCTTTATTCCTAGGCGTGATTGTTCCTGGTGACCTGAGAATTTACTTACTGCTTTATGATAGATCTCAATCACGATCTAAATCAGGTAAACCTAGGCCTTAACTGAGAATCATATTTGTAGTAATTCTAGGCCAGAAACTAAGAAAAGAATCATGATGACCTCGCAATTTTTCCTTACCACACTCCAGTTTCTGCAACACCCTTACAGTGAAAGAAAAAAGAGAGAGAGAGAGAGAAAGAGAGAGAGAGAGATGAGACTCCCTTTGATTGGCAGGCAGTTGTAAGGTCTGGTGTCTCTCCACATAGTTTTTCTTGATGATATGACCTTTCTTCTCATTTCTTTACTTTTAAGTCACAAAGACATTTCTCTGAAAAATCATGTGCTGCCAAAGGCCCCAAAGCAAGTGTAAAGGAGAGAATAAAATCATTTATCAAAAGTGTATGAATTTGTAATTCATAATAGGCAAGAGGCAATTTAAGGCAATACTTTTCTACCAATGACACTGCTGTCAAAATAAATGTGGGGAAGATAATCATAGTAATTAACAAAACAGTTAATTTCACTTTGTTGTAAGATAAGGTTCAGTTTGATTTCTAACTAAGAGAAGATCAATACCAAATGCTTCTCTGTCATAGCTGCTGATGATTACAAATTTATGCTAGGAATACATGTCAATTTCTTAACTATTGACTTGCATTGAGAAAACAATGTCAACATTCCTACGCTTCTACAACTCTTGAGTTCTTTCCTCCTCTCCTATAGTACATGGCTTTTTACCTACCCAGAAAAGAAGATTTGCATTATATTTCACCTAAGCCAAACACAAAAAGGTTAGTCCTCAGAATATATTTTACAGACAAAGGTGTTAGCTTGCTCACTGGAAAATAACGCTCCTTGAAGAGATCTTAGGAGTGAGCTCTGTTTGATTTTGATCGTCCAAGAATCTCCTGATCCAGAAGCAAATAAAATTCCTCCAGCAAACAAACTCTAGGACAGATCATACCCTCTGAGTCAGAGTTTAATAATCACTTGGCCAGTTGAGGAACTGACGTTTTCTAAGACTAATAAGCCTCAAGATGAGGGGTGTGCATGTACATCTATCTGTCTGTTGGGAACTCTTGGCATCCATTTAGTCTGCAGTAAGGGTCCAAAAACATTATAAATGGGGCAGAAGAAAACACACATGCTGCATTTCTTTAGTAATTGAAGCAATTAGGTAACCTCGTTCTTGGATGCTTATAGTGTTCCTCATTAAGTTTGACTATGTTTATGAACATTTTGTGCCAACTGTACCTTTAAAAAAAGATGATAAATGAAAGACTTCAGTGATCAAATTTCAGTTGGGAGGTGAGAAATGTGCCATAGCTGTGGAACTCCATGGTTCTTATCTTCTACCAAATAAAAAGAGGCTGTGATTGAGCCTGCAGGCCTGGTAACATTAAGTTACACCAATTCTCTTAACTCAGTTTCCTTTTCAAAAAATTGGGGGTGGGAGGATGTTTTTTGTAAAAATGACCACTAGATCATTTGTAACTCTAACATTTCTGAGTTCAGCATCCTTACCAGGACCAAGATGGGCAGTGACTAATCAGAAAGACAAAGAATTACCTGCTTTTTACCATACAGGATGCTAAGCTTCCTAGTCCATAGTACACAAAACCTTCTGTTTTTAATGATTTATTTGTTTATGTAGAAGAAGAAAAGAAAATTAGAAGGAAAAATGACACTGTATATCAGTTAGCTATTCCTGCATAATAAATCACACCAAAACTAAATGGCATCAAACAATAAGCATTTATTATTTTGTATTTATTTACATATATATGTAAATATATGTATATTATATATATATATATTTCTTTTTTGGAGAGATCTTTGCTATAGGGCGTGTGCTCTCACCAGAAAGACAGAGAGAGACAGAAAGATAGAAGGGGAGAAATCACCCCCCCAGGGGGGATGGCATTGCCACAATCCCTTCTCCTCCATTCTCCTCTCATGATTGTGGGCATGCACGCACACGCACCTGGCATGAGTTTAAGCCACCCTGTCCAACACTCGAACCATGGTCGACTACATAGGAGTCCAGTGACATAGCCATTAGGCCAACTGCTGGTTCCACATTTATTGTTTTAAGTTTATGGGTCACCTGGATAGTTTGCTAGTCTGGGCCAGATTCTTCATGTTTTAGCAGGGAAGGCTCATTTATTTGTGTTCAGTGGAGAGTTGACTGAAGGTCGATGATTTAAGATAGCCCTACTTACAAGTGTGGCATTTGACTGGCTGTTAGCTAGGGAGACAAAGGTGACTGCTATAGTTTGAATGTTCCCTCAAATTCATGTGTAGAGATTTAGTTGTGATGAGATTGAGAGAATAAAAACATAATCTAACTATGATATTGAAGATTATGATTAAAGTCATTAAAGGGGAGAGGGATTGGAGTATATGGGGCCTTTACTGACTCCTGGTGGGTTTATAAGGAGAAGGAATGAGACCAAAACAAGAGACACCTGGATGTAGATACATGAGTTCCTGCCTTGCTGGGTCCTTGGACCTCTAAACTGTAACCTGCATATATCTCTGTTCTTATAAATCTCCCAGATGTGGATATTTTCTGTTATTAGCAATAAACTGAAGTAGAACAGTGACCAAGACAAGGGTCTTTCATCATCTATGAAGTTAGATAGGACTTGTTCCTTCCTGAGTCATAGGCTCAGATCTGGCATATTATAACTTCCCTGTATTCTATCGGCCAGAACAAGTCACAAGTCCAGCTCAACTTTCAGGAGCAGGGAAATAAGATTCTACTCTTCTTGAAATGAGCTATAAGCCCATGGCTGCTGGGAGGAGTGAAGAATCATAGTCATTTTTTGTAATTAATCTACCACAGTAAAAAATGTTTCAGTGAACTATCATATATGGGCATGTCTTCAACTCTAGGAATAAAGTTGTAATTAAGATCCAGTCATTGCCTTCAAGAACATCACCATTCACAGGGAAAAAGGGCAGAAATTGCTATTTAAAGTGTAATGTGATCAATGTTTTAATAGAGGTAGTGTGGTATCAAGATGTAGGAAACTCCTGCCCCAGAAAATCATGGAAAGCATCTCAGATATGAGGACATTTGAGCCAGGTTCTGGTTCAGGGCAGTATCTCAGCAGCTTACCAGGTTCCTGGCTTTTAATAAGCACTCAATAAATAGCTGATGAAAAATTATAAAGAATGAGAAGAAATGAGCATAAAAAAAAGAATTAAAAAAGATTATTCCAAAGAGAAGAGTCAGCATGGGGAATGAAGGAAAAAAAAAAAAGGACTTAACATTTCATTTCCAAGAACATTTATCTTTTCAAGAAGTATTTTGAAATGTTCACTATGTGCTGGACACTAGGGATAGAGAATATGGAGTAGGAGACAATTAGGAGAGACACTATACCTGTATGTATACCTTCCCCAGTGAGAGAGAACATACTTAACCTCATCTAACTCCCTGTCTCATCACCACAGCTCCCACCTCCTATGTAGCAAAATCAATGTTAATAAACTCAGTAAGAATATGAACCAACTGCCTCTGCTAGACTGTTCCAGTGCCAAGCTCAGACTTCAACATCACCTTTTTAATAGTGGCCAGATCCCTAGTTATCTAATCAAAAGTTCTTGTTTTTAATTCTTCCTTCAAAGTGAAGTGCTAAAAAAAAGATACCATCTGCAAGCAATGCTATTGGTGGGGATCTCGGACTGTCATGGAATACTGGCTAGGTTTTATGGAAACCATACACAGATTCTGTGTAGCATAGATTCTGCAGTCTTGTACATATGTCATTGCTCTTCTAAACGGTGTGGATATGGTCGCGTCTCATTCTTTTAGATCTACTCCATAGTTTTTAAGATTAGTTGGCACAGGTATAATGCCATAAGAGGTTTACAGGGTGTTTGGCTGGTTCAAAGATTTTTGTTGGAGGAGCAGGGAGAGAAAAATCTTGTAATGTGGGTTTTCTCCATATATATAATACTCATCACAGTGGTAAACTTATGAATCCTTATCAAATATACCCAGAGTAGCCTGTAAAATCATTAAGTAGAACACAGAGAGTCTACTAAATGTTCCTAAACTTGCCTGCTTTAATTGTTAGGTTTATCTTGACTTCTTTTAGAGGTTACACAGAAAAGTTCATTTCCGTGGACTGAAATATAGCTCTCATTTTTATATCTACCTGACTTTGTAATATAAATAGATAGGCATGATAGTCAAATAATAAACAACAATTGGATGCCGATACTGGCCAATCAGAATGGACACATGGAGACTTCAAGTGTGCCTGTCATTAACCTTTACTTGTTGGATGGTGAGGAGCTCTGGAGGAGGCCTATGGTGCTCTGGTGGCCAGGATGAAGTGGGTAGGAGGGGTTCTTTTGGGGTTCCTAGCTTCCACTCTTGATCAATCTTCACAAGTAAGACTATGCCCAGGGGCACACACCTGGCGAGCCTCTGAGAAATATCTATCTGTCTGGTCATGACAAATCATGGTCAAGTCATACTTTAAGATTGTTGGTTTCTCAAATTTGGGTGTAAGGCTGGTTGTGATCATGTACAACTGAAAAAAAAAAAAAACTTCTTTGCCTTTATTTCTATAACTACAACAACCCATCATTTTTATTGTCTGGAAGAAATTATACATTTAAGAAGACCAGAATGGGTAACAAATAGTTCTATGAAGTCAGCTGCTAAATGTGTCCTTAAAGTGAAACAACTCAACTGCCAAGCAAATGCAAAACCAGACCTTGCATTGGGAATAACAATATCAACATTTCCTTTTTTCCTTTTTTCTTCTCTCCCCCACATCCTTTGATTCTCTCACACCAACTGTTGTTAACGTGTACGACTAGCCGTCTGGAGGTTTAAGCTCTAGCAGTGCATGCTTGTTATAAAGAATTTGTGGAAAAGAATCAAGGATCCAGCCTTTGGTGCAAGCATTGGGCTTCATTTCTATGTGGTTGTTTTCCTGGTCTTTAAAGGCAAATTCTTTACTGATGCAGTCAGATAGAGCTTGATACAGAGAACAAATGTTATTAACATAATAATGATAATTCAATCAAATGTGACTTGCTTTTAATAATTTTATTGGCTATTTCATTTTGAAAAGTGGCCTTGTGAATGGTTTACATTTTTGTTTTTAACAAGAAAGGAGATAAATGATCCTGCCTGTAGGAGCGAACGACTAATGATGTTCATTCCCACACTCTTCGTTTTATGGAACAAAGTCAGTTCATCCTGCCATAAAAACTGACCATCCTGAAATCCAACTGTTTTCATGAAACCAGTGGCAGCATTGGGCCTGGTACTTGCTCTGAAGCTTGAGATCTGGTATCCACCAGCCAGATCAATACTAACTCATATTTGCACCATACCTAGTTGTTCACAAAATACTTTTACTAACTTGGGTTTCTTTAAACCATATTATTCCCATTTCACAGATGAGACACTCACCCTAAGAAAGTGATAGCGCTGAGCCTTATATATAGTCCTGCACCTCCACAGTCAAACTCCTCCCCTGTATGACAGTGGGTAGTGTGTTATTATAACAAGCTTCGCCAGTTTATACTACAGTTGTGAAAAGAACTGAATCCTATTACTTCCTAAATGCTACCCTCTCATTCCACATGCCATCTGAAAAAGAAAACACAAATAAATACAGAAGTCACCATTAAACCTGCCAACCTGCTAGGTGAACAGATCTTGCCTGGATATTGAGTTGAAATGATTTAAATTAGAAAATTTCATTCACTCATACCTAAAAACCTCTGTAATTTAAACGGCTTAAAATGGTAGAAGTAGCTCTTGCTACCTTCTCCAACAACAGGACTAATGTATCCAAATAATGTACAAATACATGACTGAGCCACCATGAAAGTATCTGTGGATTATTAAAGAACTTTCATTCTTCTGGAGCTCAAAGCATATGAAATTAATGTTCTCTATTTCTTTTTTGTTTTTAGGTTTTGCTATAGGACACATCTACTCACCAGAAAGAGAAATAGAGAGAGAAAAACCATCTGCCAGGGGGATAGGCATGCTGCAATCCCTTCTCTTCCATTCTCTCTGAATGTTGGGGATGCACACGTATGTGAAAAGTATAATTTCTAAGTTCTCAGGACTGGAACTCGAACTGCAGAGTCAGACATGGGGGATCCAACACCTTAACCTCCATACCACCTGCCGGCCTCATCCGTATTTTCTACTAACCCTTCTTCCTAGGACTTGCTTTACCAAAATCCAACTTTTTTGAACTGACTTGACACTGTGAATTCAAGACACTCAAGTCATATACCAAGAGGTCTGCAGATCAGTGAAATTTAGTAATAATGCCTGATCACAGTGCTGGTTTCTTAAAACCAAGTATAAAGAAGGAACGGTGGCAAGGAAGGGGCTCAGGAGCAGCAGGGAATAGAGAGGGACCTATGTTGTAATAGATTTCACCCACCCACCCATCCCCAGTGCTCCCTAAAAACTACTTTGAAAAAGAAAAAGGTGACTAGTAAGTTTATTTATGCTTTTTAAAAAGCTCTGCCAATCCCAATTTATCAGTTACTGTCTTGTGACAATTTATTCATTGTTCACTGTTAGAAGCCAGAAGTTACATAGAAATGCATGATCGGTGATAGCTTCTCTATTTCAATATGGTATAATAGAGATAACACAGTGCCCAAAAGCTCTGCAGCCGACTTTTTGTCTGCTTTGTCTCTTTTCATTACTCTATCAGAATCTTCATTTAATATAATCCAAAAAAGCAAGGTAATTGCTTCACTTATCGGTTATCATCGCTCTCGCATACTTATCGTGTCAAAATTATTTATGTGGATAGACCAGGTTGATCTTGCTGCATTCAGAAGCTTAAAATTTGAATAACTGTTCTGCCAGTTAGGTTATCAAAATTGCAGCATAAGCAATGAGCTTCTCCCCTCTGGATGCTGGAGTAGGGAGAAGAGTAGCCTTGTAGATGGGCTGGTGGGAAGCAGAGAATGGGCTAAGGGTGCACTCAGAACCAGCTCTTGCGGTAAAAGGAGAGAAGGAAGAGCCACAGCATGAAGAGAGCTATGGGCAGATGCCTTGTGCAGATCTGTGACAAAGTAAAAGACAAATGAAACCAAATGGCCCCTGCCGCTTGGTGTTTTTTCCTCAGCAATCTTCCCTGGAATAACTAATACTATAATGTTATCCTAAAGGCAAGACAAATACTTCTACCTGGGTCTTCATGTAGCCACCCCTCCCTTCTTACAACCCTCACAGATGAGTGTTTCGGGATGCTTTTTTCCTACTTGTTAATCATTTGTCAGTTGTCAAATACTTTGTCACTTTAAAGATATACTGGGTTAAAGTGAAACGTGGCAGGTTTTCGGTAGAGAAACAAACATTTATTTCTACAAAATAATTATTTTGAGGCATCAAAGTGTCTTTTTTTGGTTGGTTGGTTTTTTTCTTTTACATACGTGGATGGTACAAAGAAATTAGAGTGTTCAGTCCTCCTTCAATATCAGGGACTATGGCTCTGTTTGCAAGGAACGGAAAAAATAAGTATAAATGTTGATTCTTGTTAAATTGTGTGAAATCTTTGAGTGAGGGTCTCAGAGCCAATGGGATCTTTTTATATTCCACTTCTTCCAGAACCACTAACCTGCCCCTTACATTTTCTTTCTTTTTTTTTTTTTTTTGGAGAGGTTTTTGCTATAGGGCGCATGCCAGACAAACAGAGAAAGACAGAGAGACAGAAAGTGAGAAATCACCCCCCAGGGGGGATGACCACGCTGCAATCCCTTCTCCATTCTCCTCTCGGGATCTTGGGCACGCACGCACACGCGCCTGGCGTGAGTTTAAGCCGCCGGGTCCAGGACTCGAACCGTAGTCAACTACGTGGGAGTCCAGTGACATAGCCATTACGCTAACTGCTGGTTCCCCCCCCTTACATTTTCTATTTTGAAATATAAAGTATTTGAGAAAGTCATTCTGGTAGAATGGGCCCTCCTCATATTCAGCCAGTCATTCTCAATTCCATGAGGAAATGCTTAAAGCTGATAAATGATATTCTCATGATTGTCTTAAGGTCATCTCAGGCTATGTAATGGATACTTCGTAATATTTTTCAAAGTTTTCCAATGTGACAGATAATTCTTTTTAAAATTATTTACCCAGATCCTGCCACACTAATAGCTAGACTTTAATATCAATAAGGAAACTTTATTTGGTCTTTCAATTTATTTCTTAGTGTACAGTTGATCCTTTGTTGCAGCATTAATTCCTCACTTCCGGTGGTTTGCCACAGAGCTGGAACCATGTGAATCACAGTACCTACTTGTGTTTTTTCTCTTATTGCTGTTTTGGTAAATTTTCTGAAAATGGAGTGAAAAAATCCAGCATTTATATGAATTTTCTGGCAGTTACCTATTTCAGAAATTGGAACTGAAGACTAAGTGAATTTCATGACCTTTAAAGATCCCAACCTGGAGAGTCCATTCTTTTAAGAATCTAGGGCAGTATGAATGTGTTTGAACAAAAGCCCACACATGGGATAATGGCCAACACTCCAATGTCTAGGAGTGTCTGGTATCTAATATGCATCCACATATGTGCTGAGGGACTGAATTCATGAAGGAGTGATAGGTTTTCCCCCAAAACTTCAGCCCTCAAAATGCCACTCAATATTCAACAGCCATCCAAACTGCCACTTAGCTGGCCCTGTCTGAGGCTTCACTCATATCAGAAATCTTTATGGAATATTCTCTCAGTACTTGGCATATGGCTTTATGACTCCAGTGCCCTGGTATATATTACTCTGTGCTGTTATCACGAACATGTATCTCTTATCTCCTGTCCAATGTTGAAGTTAAGAACTTGAAGTCAGAGTCTGTGTCTATATACTTTATTACCCCCATAATGACTGATGAAGTGCCTCATATGTGTTTAATAGAAATGTTTCTAATAAAATAATGAACTGATTATTTCTCATCATCATATGAAACTTGGAACCAAACCATCAACATGCTGTTTCTAGCACACCTAGTTTCCTTTACCTGTTTTCATGGTCCACATTTACATCACCAAATGTCACCATGCTTCTACCTAAAACCAAATCTGAGTGAAGCATGAAGGTGGGAGTGTTAATGAATATAATGAGTATCTATGTAATGCTGACTTTTAAGAGTTGAACAAGTAAATAATTTGCACTGGAAGTGCAGCATGTTTTTAATGTGAGTTCACCATATTTTTTATTCATGATTTATTTGTTTGGCAAATACCTTTTGACTATGTGCCAGGCCCTGTGCAGGGCTAGCATTGATAAGTTGCCTTTTCTTCATCTAAGGTCTGGCAATGGGGCCTGAGTGGTGGCACAGCAGTGGAACAGAACTCTGTGAGGCTAACACACACAGGAAGATTGCAGGTTTGTAGAGTATCCGGGGACCTCTCTGGATATATTGGGCACCTGTGTGCCGATGATCTAGGGCTGGCCTACAGGAGATGGATCTCATTTTCAAGACTTTGTTAGGGGTGCTATTTATCTTTTCCTATCTCTCTCTCTCTTACTCATGGAATAAACACATACATATATACATATAGGAACAAAGAAAGTCCTACTACAGAGAAAGAACTGTAAATAAATAATGTAGTTTAAATATCTAGTTGCTACGTGGCAGTTATGTACTGGCCAGCTCATGTGCTTTCTCAGACCTTGACCTCTTCAATTGTTCAATAAGGATGATCATACTGATAATTGTGCCCTGTGATCTAGTTTGTATCTTATGGTAAAGTGTCTGGTAGGTAGTAGACACTTAGCAAACGGTTTCAGTTGAATGTTCAAAATACTAAGAAAACATAGAAGATAAAGAAACTAACTCAAAATGTAAGACAAGAAAGTAATCAGAGGGTTTAGACTTGAAGCATAAGTTCAAAACTCACAAAATAAAAAAGGGAAAAAAGTAGATCTCAGCATTGGAAGCATTGTATACAAAGGTCAGCATTATAAAAGGTACCATGGAATTATAAAAGCAGTAGATACAATTGCTTGGGGATTTCCATTGAATCCTTTCCTAATAGTTTTCCCTTACTTAAAATTTGTAAAAACTCTTTCTTCCTTCTTAATTAAAACACCTTGGCACTTCTTTCATTTTCTTTGGTTAGATTTTAGAACAATGAATTTATTAATTGAAATCATTTTAAGTTTAATTTGAAGTTCTACAGTAAGGCAGCCACTACCAAGTTTTAGTCATATATGCAAAATTTCAAGATCTATTCTACATATTAAGGAAGGAATTGGCTTTTGAATAATAAGGGTAAAATATATATATATATATACACATATTTTCTTTGGTTAGATTTTAGAACAATGAATTTATTAATTGAAATCATTTTAAGTTTAATTTGAAATTCTACAGTAAGGCAGCCACTACCAAGTTTTAGTCATATATGCAAAATTTCAAGATCTATTCTACATATTAAGGAAGGAATTGGCATCTGAATAATAAGGTTAAAATATGTATGTACATATACATACATATGAAACTAGAAATGGAAAATTATTGATAATAACATGCATGATTATGCTACTATGCAGTATATTCTGGATGGGAAATCACATTTTGTATACTGAGACGATGCTCAGGGAATGAATGAAAATTAATTAATTTTTAAAAAAGTTTCAGGAAAAAAAGCTCATGGAAATACTTGTAATGGGAAAACTATGTATGAATTTCAGAAAGTTTTTGTACCAAAATAAATTTATCCTTTAAATGTAAAAAAATAAAATAGAATAAAATTAATTAATTAATTAATTAAAATTTTCTTTCAATTAACATCATACTTTTGTGTTATTGGGAACATCTAAATAGTAACACATATCTGGGCAAAAAAATGAAGAAATGTGGCCAAACTCCAGATGTCTTGAATTATCTAGATACTTGACAAGATATGATGAAAATCCTAATAAAATAGTAATCATAAATAAATATCCAATATTTTTTCATTAAAATTTTTATTTAGTTTTGGATCCTTAATATAATGTTGATATAATAAATGAACAAAAATTTCCTCTATTCATTACAGTCATTATTGCTTAAGACTGTCTAAAACTTATTTGGGTTAAGGGAATCAGTATGTACTGCCTTCTCTCTATATAAAAGGTCATTCATTCTCAAACAACTTTTTATTGCCTTTTAAAAATAGGTACTCTGTGGGCTTTTTCCCAGTGATCTGGGGTCCTGCCAATGCTCCACAGATCTTCACATGTTATCATTCTTGGCTCTGTGGTTACATCAATTATTTTCTTGGCAAATTCAAGGTAGAGTCGGTCAAGCCCAACTAACATAAAAATATGTAACATCCTAAATAAATTCTAAGCTGGTTCGAATTCTGCTTTAACTTTAATTTTTATCCTAGCTTTTTTCAGTTAGATACATCTCTATGGTTACTTTGTTTAGTGATCACAGTCTCCTATACACACGTGAAACTTCAAAGAGGCCCAGGGAACAATTTAGAATCACCCAAAGCCCTTAACACTATTAAATCCAACTTGATCCATGAAGAAGAATTAGCAAGGTCTAGGGAACTTGTATAGGAATTTACCTATTTACAGTTAGGTCTATCTATTTGTGAATAGCCAGGTGCATTTTAGCCAAGTGCAGATAACCATTTAGAGAAAGTCTACGACAGCTACATTGTTTCCTTGTTCAAGATAATGGACAGACTCACCTTTACCTCCTCTCCATTTTAAATTTCTATTGAAATGACAATACACACATAAAAATAAACAAATCTTTGACAAGGCGGAAGAAAAAAAAAAAAACAGGAAAAAGTAGGGGGAGAAAAAAAAGGGGTGACATTATCCTACCAGAACGTTTGATGAAGTTCTGCAGGCAGGAATCAAATCACATTATATTCTAAGATAAACTCTAGCAAAGTCACACACACCTGAAACATACACATAGGAGAAAAGTGTCACGGAAGTGAAGAGCACGTTCCTCAGAAGATCCCTGGAGAGACTCTACACATGTAAGTTGGCAACAGAGGGGCAGTGATAAAAATGTGCAACTGGAAGACCTCCCTCAGAAATCTGGGCAACAAAGACCCTCTTTCTCTTCATACAGAGAATCTGACTTATTGAATGGAGCATTGTGGTGCCCAAAGCCTGCTCATGTACTAAGGAAAAAGCCCTTGTCCTAGAGTTCACCCTTTGACACAGAGCCTGAAGGCAAACCTCCCATTTAGGTCAGTGGGTCTTTTGGGTAAAATGGTCTTTTAAACCTCAGAGGTTGCTGTCATGAACAACTACATACAAAAAAAAAAGTAATAACCCAAGGATTCTTAGACATTTAAAGGAAAGCCCAGTATAAGAAAAAGAATGACGAAGATGAATAAGTAGAAAAACAGATTTCGGGGGGGAAAACAAATAAACAAACAAACAAAAAAACTGTGATAATGAAAGGAATAAGAGAGAACATGAAAGATTTCTAACTAATGTCCTCAAAACTTTATGACTGTATTTCATTTGTCATATAAAAAGAGATTACTATGAGTTATTAGGCATAACAAAATAAAATTTTTATGCACTGAAATTTGAAAAGCAAGATATAGAGGATAGATCCAAAAGCACCCTTACCTATTTGCATAGGCATTTCAGAATGAGACAATATAAACAATGAAGGAGTGGAAATAATCAAAGAAATAGCAATAGATAGTGGGTGAAAATTTCCTTTAGCCAGAAAAACTATCTAACAATTTGCAAACCCCACCAAATATCAGGTGCAAAAATATGCACTAAATACATCTCTGTAAATTTTCAGAACTGCAAGCATAAAGAGAAAAATTGCTAAAACTTTTGGGAAAAACGTGATTTTCCAAAAAGAAATGAGCACAAGATTAACATCAATGTTTTAGCAACACAAGATACTAAAACACCATAAAGCAATTTTAAGCATGGAATTTTATATCAAAAGCAATTGTAGATAAAATTTAAGTGAAAAATAAGGGTATTTTTAGACATAAAAGAATTCAGAATTCTCATCTATCATTCCTAAATAAAATATTATGAGGATGTACTCCAGTAATCTTTAAAAAAAAAAAAAAATCCAAGCAAGAGAAGAAAAAGAATCTAAGAACAGTTTAATCTGACCCAGAGTTACAATGAAAGAAAGCTCAGAATGAGGAGCAGACCAAGAAAGTAATGAGTATAAAGTAGAAGGAAAAGAAGCGATTGTTAATATGTAGATTTACATACATATACATATGTAAATATGTATAATACATATATAAGTACTCTGTGTAAGTGTTCTTTTGACTTGAGTGTTTAAAACAATATTGGATTATACTGCTTTCTCCATGTGCCTAATCTTACTACATGATTCTAGAGAGTAATATCATATAATTATAATGTTTAATATTATTTCAGATGTTTATATTTTTGAATCAAACTATAGATAATGCATGAAATTATTTATGGTTGTCAACCAAAACATAAATGATCTAAAATGTAATAATATTATTGTGTAAGTGTAAATTATTACAATAATGTTTACATATGAGTTGCTCTAAACTCTAAAATTATAAAACATGATTCAGCTGACAGAAGTCAGCAGGGAGGAGGAAAGAAGGAATAAAGTGTAGGTGAACTGATTTTCTCATCTCAACTAGAAGGGGAAAATAGAGCCAATCTAAAGTTAGTGATTGAAAAGCATAGTTAAATATAATTTTAAGTAATAAAGAAAACCAATAGAAACACTGAAGCAACAACAAAACACTACTGACAAAAAAATGAGAATTTTCAGAGAGAAATAGGAGAGAAGGGTAAAAAATATGAGTGCATGAATTTCTCATCTTTCATCTGAAAAATCAATAGATACTATCTAAAGTTTTAAAATAAATCAAGAATATAATATATTATTTAGAGATAGAATGGTAAATGTAAGAATACTAAAAAGAGAAGCAGTTAAACTCATTACCTTTCGAAATCTTTGGCAATCAGTAAGGGGCAGTGAGAATAAATTTAACTTTTCATTCATTTTCTTTCTATACACATTTTAATATTTTAACCACTTCACGTAAATATTTAAAAGTAAAAAACCTTTTAATTGCCAGAGGGTGTGTGCACTTGTCAGAGACAGACAGAAAAATAGAGACGAAGGAAGAAAGCACCCTCCAATGGGGTGCAGTCTCACTGCAATCTCCACTTTGCAATATGTCAATCCTGTGGGGACCTTGGGCATGCATATCCACATGCCAGGATTTGAAATACAGTCAGCCATGTAGGATGTGGCTCCCTTAACCACTAGGCTATAGGGCCAGCCTAATAAAAATTTTGAAGTAAAAAAATTTTCATTGGGACTTATATGCCATAAATATTTAATCACCACTAATCAGAATATGCACAGAAAATTTACTCCTAATTATGTATTTGTTTAACCAGAAAATATTTTGAGCCCCTATTATATGTGTCTTTCTGTACTAAACTCTGGATCTATAACTATCAATCAAACAGATATGCCTCTATCTCTCCACAAGAGAGATTACATCTGTCCATAAAGATGAATGTGAGATGAATAATACACAAATAAATGGCTCAATTGTACTGGGTTAATGTTGTGAAGTGTAAGTGTATAATGAGAAAATATAATATAACAGGAATATATTTATGAGAGATCAATTGCTTTGGGGAAAATTTCATGATAACCAAGCTTAACAAAATTTAATTTCCTGGTACTAGCATATAATGGGCCACTGAAGACACAGGAATCCTCAGTAAGAGACATTTGCTTAACTAAAGGCAACTGACTAGCTCCCACTTGAAGTTTAGTCCCTTATCCTATATAGCTTAAGTCAGAATTAAAGCATCTAAGTTTTCAAAACTTGAGAAATTTCCTCCAAAATGAATCAAATTGCTCAATATTTTTTTTTCAAGAATAATGTATTGAAAGCTGACAATTGGCAATCTGCTATGGGGCGAGGAAAAGATCAACCTACTTTAACACTTGAAAAAAGCATAGCATTTCCAGAGTTGTCAAGAACTTCAAGTTATAAAGGAAGTAATTTGATCTCCTGCACTTAAAACCTATTTACTTACCCATTTCCATCAGCATTCACTCACATTAACTAAGTGTGAGGAGCAGAAAGCATAGTTTTATTCAACCTGTATAACCAAGATATGGGATAGAGTGTGAGAGAATAGAAGATCTTATGACATTCCCAGAGAACTGGCCAGACAGACAAACCTATTCTGAGTGGAAGAGGGTCACAAAAGAAGAATACATTAAATAATTAGGAGACCATTATATAATTTAATTAAAATTTCATTCTGTCCCTTAAATAGCCTGGGCCATGTCAGGACTGACATGACAAAGCCAACTGTAATCTGCAGGATCCCAGAATGGGTCATCTCAGTTACAATGAGCCTACCCTCTCACTTAACTCCACCTGATTCTCAGAGTCCTAGTGCCATACCATACATACACATATCTCCAACCTTCAAAACCACTTTTGGTTCTTCTATTCTGACAAACCAGTAAACTCAACCTTTTGGTCAGACACCTTGTTACTGTTTGTTTCTTTGGAAAGTATAAATCAATGCTCATTCCTACCTGAAAGCTCTATCTAAGCAGATACACCGAGTAGAATACACAAAATGAGTTCATTCTTGTGTGAACCAAGTCCACTAAGCATGTTATCTTTCCCACATATAAGAAAGTTTGTATTTCTACCATGTATTATTGTCCTTGAAATGACAAGTGTAATAGTGAATCAAAACCTTTCACTTTTTTTATTAAAAAAAGCAACAGATCATAGATTACTAAATACTTCAATGTATTTCCCAATCTAACAAATTTTGCCAAACCTCTAGAAAACTAAAGTTATGACAATTATTTCAAAGAAGATTGAATTTCAGATAGATTTCCTTGGGATGCCCAAGGAAAATGTACTATTCAACTCTTAATGTTTTTGTTTGCCTTTTTCCCTTTGGGGCTAAAATGTATGCTGGTTTTTAAAAATCATTTCCAGTTTCATGATTATGATTATACTAATAATCTCTGGTCTAGAAAAACCTGATATTTTCTATAGCTGTTCCAGGATTATCTTTGAAACATGTACACAGCATTTATTATGTGCCAAGACACTGCTTAAATATTTTATATAAAATAACTCCCATAATCTTCACACAACCCTAGATTGGTATTCAGAGGCTATACAACCAATCCAAGAAACCAAGACAGTTTGCCTCAAAGGTCTCTAATATATAAAACATATCTTGTAAGTAAATATATTTTTGCTTTGACTTTCATTATTTTGTCTATTATTTGGGGGGGGTGCATTTTTTCAGATTAATTTCAAATTTTTATGATGTATACAATGTATATATGCTTTTTTTCCAACAGAGAACTTCACAGTTTTTTGGTCTGTTAAATGTATCTTCTCTTTGGACCTCACACCCACCTTCAACCACCCACTTGCTACCATCCACTTCCCTCCCTTACATTCTCAGGTATCTACACTCATCCTCTATGCTATCATATCTTCACGTCTTTTCAAGTTTTGCTGTAGAGTGCAGCTACTCAGTACAAATTGAGTGGGGATATACAGTATGTATCTTTCAAAGTCTGACTCACTTCGCTCAATATTACGTCCTCTATATTCATTGACTTTGAATCAAAAGACAGGGTCTCATTGTTTCTTATAGCTGAGTAATATTTCATAGTATATATGTGCTACAGTTTTCCAATCCAGTCATTAGTTTTGGGGCACTCAAACACTGGCTGGTTACATGTTTTAGCAATTGTAAATGATGCTGCAATAAATATGGATGTGGCTGTTTTCCTATCCTTTGGGTAAATTCCAAGGAGTAGGTTTACAGGGTTATATGGCAGTTCCATTTGTAGGTTTAAGAACCTACAAATAGGATTTTGATTATTGTCTCATCACCATTTATCTTGAGATTTGGTGATCCTTAGATGTTAGTAATTCCTCCATCACTTTGCATTTTCCTTCCCTCCCTCCCCTCCCCCTCCATTCTTCCTACCTGCATTTCTAGTCTGCCTGTCAAATAGTTAATGATCTGCAGACAAACACTTATGAGAACTAGTAGAGCTCAGCCTTTAAAAGAACCCAAGGGGAATTCTTTAAAGACTCTTTTATAATATGAATAATCATCCCTAATTTATTCATTTATAAATTTTTGGTTTCTTATAGTAGATTTTCTTTAGGCAGGGCCAGCCCTCTTGTGTTCTTTTCTCTACTCAGATATATCAAAGCTTTGCTTTGCCATTTTATGTTGTAGGAAACCCAACTGTATTAGTAGGCACAACAATCATTCTGTTTAGAGTTTATACAAGTGAATGATGGGCGGGCTCTATGGTGCAATGGTAATGTGCTACTCAAAAGAAGCTGAATCCCATGTGGTGGCCACAGGTGGAATACCAAGCTCAGTCAGCCTGAAATACTCCAGGTACATGTGTAAGTGCCTACAATCTGACAGGCTAGAGGGCTGGAAGAAGGGGATCATACCATGGTCAGACATTGTGGAGAGTGCTCATTCCTCTCTCTCTCTCTCTGTCTCTCTCCTTTCCTCTTTCACATGCATGCATAAAATTTTTTAAAAGTGAAAAATATGTAACACAAGAATTTTTTGTTCAGGAAGATTTTGCAAGAAATTGAAATTTTTGCCCCTCTTACTTACTTGAAATGCTTATTTGTTCAGACACAGGGCAAATAAAATAAAGTTTAAATGTCCATTATATTATTTCTATCCATTTTAATTTTGTTAGGTCATACTCAGTTTCTATAAGAGGTCAAATTAAACTTTAATAACAATTCACTTCTCACTTTCTTATCAAGAAAATTTGCTGGTCTATATCCTTAGGTTTTTGAGCAAGCACTGATTGCTGCAATACTCCCTTTGGTTTATCTACCTGGTCTAAGAGACCCACCTTCTGACAGATTCAGTTTTCCGAGATCAGGAATAAAAAAAAGACTAACACATTTTGAAGCACTTTGAGCATAAACTAAGAGTGCTTGTAAGGGAAGACATTCTAGAGTTGCCATCAGGTTGATCAATTTTATGAACACATAACTTCGTAGTGGGAACATACAATGGTTTTTGTCTCAGTTGCTGAACCCCACAGTTTTATTTAGAATGTTCCAAGTTTGAGGTTCTAGCTTAGTACTTCTGTTGCTATACAATAACTTTCTCAAATAATTGCAAGCAATGGAGATAAATATTAATGAGGATCTCTTACTCACTTTTCTGAGGTCTCTGGTACCCATTTTCTAAACCCTTCCATGTAATCCAGATCATGTTATGGATTTAACTCTGCAATATGTTAGATTAAAACATCATAATTCTTTCCACCACAACAGTATCTGATGTTACAGATGGACAACTAGCAAGGTCAAGAGTTGACAGATGGAAGTTGGAGCCTTGCAATTACACCTTTCAAACCATTATAAAGAGTGTAACTACAGAAAGGTGGAACCCAGTCTAAAACACATCAGAAAATACAAACCATACAAATAATTGCTTCACATTTAATGAATCATTCTTTAATATAACAACCAATCCAAAAATCTCTTAGTTCTCTTGTGCTGGGTAAAAGTCAAAACATGTTGAGATGATAGCAGTTTATCTAAATTATAGTTTTTGCTCCATCAGTCTGTAGGCTTAATCTCATTTGCTTTTATGGATATGGTAACCCTTTTGAATAGCTTTTAACCTTTTAAAAGTTGCCTTGACCTAAAGAGCCTAAAATTTTTTAATACAATATTGAATAATAAAAATCGAACAATTGAGTGCATTTCTTCCTAGCAGTCTGCATGCAATGCTCCAGGTCCTACAGCAGAATTTCTGTCTAAATGAAAAAATTAAAATACCTGTATATAGCTTGCTTCTAGCAGAAACCTTCAGCCCTGACCTCCGTTTCATTGGCTACATTGTTCCTTGTGCCCCCAGGATATCTTGGCTTTCTCTCTTCCAAAGAAAGAGTGTGTTTTATCCTGCAGCACGCCAGCTTCAAAGAGCTCTTACTTCAAGTGTCCAGCGCATCATTCTGGTAAATTTAAGAAATCTTTAGCTTAAGATTGTCTCTTTCAATCACATATAATGTTTGTAACTTCATGACTAAATGCTATAAACCAAGCCTTTTGTTTGCTTTGTTTTTTTTTTCCCCTTATCATAATCTCCAGGGCATTTTCTATTTTGTGTTCAGTAAGATGTAGGACATGAAGATGATCCACAAATACAACTCACCATTGTTTTTTCAAATCTTAGTGTTTGTGAAATTAAATTACAAAATCCAAAGGAGAAAAACAAGATGGCATTCAAAAAAAAACGGAGAGAGGCCCTCCAGCTGAATACTAGCCCTGGGTGGGCTTCTGGTGAGAGCTGAGAGGGGAGCCTACTCTAAGAAGAGCTGCCTCTCTCCGCAGACCCGGCTAGGATCCACACTCCAGCATCCTGAGCCTGAGCCGAGAAAGACCTATTGTTGGGAATGTCAGTCAGCTGACATTTTGCCTCCTACTCTCTCTATCTGAGAGGGGGATCTGCATTTTCTAAGCCAGTTGGCAGCATCGCCACAAACAGCAACGCACTGCAGGCCCGCGGTATAGACTGTCACCCTGTGATAAGTGTGCCAGCTCAGTGATGCAAAGGTTTTCAGATACCCTCCCCTGGGCTATCATTCCAGTAGGCGTCTCCTCCTCCTCCTGCTCCTCCCCTCTCCCTCGCACACATGGAGCATAGGCTCTTGAAGCTCAGTTCTCGACAGAGTTACAATAACCCATCCCAGCCAGTGATGCTTAAAATTGAACTATGGTTCAGGGGAGCAGTAGGCTCTCCCTGCAAGCACCCTAATGTGTTAAACTGCCATGCTAGGTAGCTCTCTCCCTTCTCAGAATCAACTACTTATAGAGACCATCTGTCAAGGGAAGTCAGTTTTTATGCAAGTCCTCTAACCTAGTGTTTGTAGAATAAACAAACTTGTACTTATATAATTCTCTTTAAGAGCAGCATCTTCCTAAATGTATGCTCTAGCTTCTTGCTTTGACTGCAAGCCTAGAAATGGGAACAGAATGCAGGTTTGGGGGCCCCTTTGGTTGAGTGAGCACGTACCTCAAACATGACTACGTTTGCACAGCTGAGGCTCGATATGCAGGGCTCTTTAGGTGGTTGGAATTATTTCATTTGGCACCACGATTGCCTCAAATAATACATATTTTCAGAGCGAGAAATGCAGCAAAAGTAAACTCAAACCAATAGGGACATTTATTCTTCAGGTTTAAAATTAATTTCCTGTATTTCTCTGGCTTTAAAAAAATTCTAATGGAACTGCAACCTTATGAAGAGAAAACTCAGAAACTTATTTCTTTAACACTGAGCCCAATATCAGATGAAATGGAAATATGAGGGCTTCCTTAGCGTTAACCCACTGGAACTTTCCAGCTGAGAAGTGAGATCTGCAGACTGTTTTAGGTTAAGACCCTGCTCCACTCCATGTTAGGTAATCAGATGTCATTTAGGCAAAATAAATGGGAAGTACTCAAGGAATCAGAAGAGGTGAAAGAGCAGAATCTGGTTTGGATAAAAGTTTAATTCTTCAGTTCCAAGAGGCATAGCCTTTCGAAGATGCTGAGCAAAGTCAGACAGGAGTGGCCGAATAATGAAGATGGATGCATCTTGTTATCAGCAAGCCGTTTACTAGGGCTTGACGTAACCTTAAACATTGCAGATAGCTCAATGGCACTTGCCACTAAACCCCTAATTAATGAATAGCAGGTCTTAAATTAACAATGTGCATTTACAGATGAATTCTGGGCACTCATTAAATGATGTTCAAATACCAAGCTGCAACTGTTGGCGTATT
>NW_006207268.1:1521312-1540059 GCF_000334495.1 Tupaia belangeri chinensis
TGCTGAATTTCTCCATACTCTGTGTGTTTGGAAGGAGTTTCCACCAGGGCTTTTCTGTCTTCTTGGACTGAGACTAGCAATGGAGCAGAAAGGGACACCACTCTCGGGCACTGTGGAGCAGATATATAAGTTCAGCTCTGAGTGGTGACACCCATGCCACCATTTACAGATCAGAAACAATGCCATATTTAGCTGGTGATGCCAATAAAGATTAAACATATTTTTGTTGATTCCCAACCATTTCTGCCAAGAATAGAGTAAGATTTGTAGACAGTAGCCCCGCACTGCACTTTTGTGGAAGAGCTGGGATGCACTTTGGGGGTTTAGACAATATGTAGGCTTGTTTGGTGAAACCTTAATTCATAAACAGTTAAGGAATTATGTGGTGAAAGAACTGGGGTCTGGCTGCAGTAGGTCATCATTCTGACTACCCTTGTCACTGTGCATGGTGTCCAAAGCCAACCAAACACTCTAACACTGTTGAGAAATGTTCTGCAGCAAACGGTAGCCATGCTAATCATCTAGCATGTTCTGTTGGGAAATGTTTCTCTTGATTTCAAGGAATAAAATGGGGAGCTGCAGACTTGTAATGTAACAAGGATGTAGGCCCTGTGCGGGAAGGTGTATATATGGCTATTAAATAATATTATTACCTTTGACTCTCACAGAAGTAAAATAAAGACAGAAGCCAAGTATGAGTAAGACATTGGAAAGTAAATTAAGTGGAAAAGAAAAAACTTTAAATTTTGTGGGAAGTGGTCATAAAAGAAGTTCTTGCAAAGCTATAGGGAAGAGTAGAAATGGATTTCAGGGGAGAGGTTGTTAGAAACATTTCCTTTGGGTCATTTCTGCTCTGGCTAAAATCCTGAGGCAGAGTCCTCAGTCATGAGAAAGCATCTGAGTTCTCAAGCAGTCACTCTCCAGAAACAACCACGCTAAAGTTCAAGTGTCTGCCCACTGTAGCACAGGGCAGAGGTTGGTAACAGTCAGGAAGAATTCCTCACATTGCAGTGCCAAGGTTCATGTATGGTCAAAAGCAAAGGCATTCCCTTGCATCCATGGATCGCTCCCACATCTGACTTTTCAAATTTGGGTTTGTGTACATCCAGGGACAGAATACAGAGGCAGTATAAAGGCACACCAGTTTACAAAAGAAAAAGTTACTTTTTTAGAGAGAAAGAGAATTTTGCTACAGGGCACGTGCACTCACTAGAGAGAGAGAGAGACAGAAGTAAAAAATCACCCCTCAAGGATTCAATCCCTTCTCCATTCTCCTTTCAAGATTTTGGGCATACACACACATGCACCTAGTGTGAATTTTAAGCCTCCAGGTCCGGGACTTAAACCGTAGTCAACTACGTGGGAGTCCAGTGACGGAACCATTATACCATCTACTGGTCCTGAAAAAGTATTCTTAACTTTAAAATGCCAAAAGAGGGCCAGATGTTGATTCAGTGGTAAAACACAACACTGCAATATTGACCCACACGGTAAGGTTCCAGATTCACATCTAAAGTCCTTGCTGTGTGCTGGGCACATAGGTGTCCACGATCTTTGGCTACCTGAGGCTAGCGATGGTCCTTAGTGTCAAAGCCAGCCCTGTTGGAGGTATTATCTCTTTCTCTTTCTCTCTCTCTTATGTGCTCATGGAAGAAATCAATAATAAACTTAAAAATAAATGCCAGATCCAGCCCTGTAGCCTGGTGGTTAAGGGAGCTAAATCACACATGTTCGATCATGGTTTGAATTTTGGCACCAGCAGCTTGAAAAACACTAAAGGTGTGTGTGAGAGAGAGCCCCAAATCCTGATAATGTGGAGAAATAGAGAAAATATTGCAGTGTGACCATGCCCCATTAGGGGTATTTTCTCCCTCCCCCCATATTTCTCTGCTGAGCTTATAGACCCTCTGTTGATTTTTTTAAAAGATCCTAGACACCTGTGTCAGAGCTGGGGACAGGAGAGGAGAATGCTGTACTCTTCATATCTTCCACCTAAATATCCCTGAAAATTAACTGATTGGAATCAAATGGGGAGGGGGGTAAACAGGTGTTTCTCTTTTCTCAAGGACATTTCTCACTTATTAATATATCTAATAAAAAGTTTCTTTTTGAGCCGACTTTATCACACATAGACAGACTGTTTGAAGAAAGCACCCTCAGCAATCATTTTAAGAGCTGCCCTCATTCCACATTGTGTGACTGAATACAAACCCTTTATTCTTCCCAGTTTGATGATGAGATGGGGATTTAACCTCTGCTTGCCATCATTATCAGTTCACTGAGTTTCTGAGTATAGACCACAAAGCTCCTGAAAATGTAAGTTACTGGATGTTTGCCCTCGCCCCCATTTCCCCCACATCCAAAGAAATCCAAATACAGAGCTTACTGGGAGGGGAGAAGATCAATAGGAAACAGCTTCTTATTACAACATCCCCCCCTGGATTTTTTAGAACTCCATCCATGGGATCTCTAGTCCCAGTGGTCATTCAATTAGGAGGAAAAAAAAAAGTGGACTTCAGACAATGAAAGAGAATGAGCAAAAGACCGACATGAAGCACAGCAGCTTTTTTTGCCTCCATTATAAGCTGCATAACTCAGCTCATCATAGCATATGTATAGGCTGCATTTTCTCAGGTCTTGAAAGCCTGATGGTTCAATCAGAAATGTGTGTCATAATAAAGCAACAAAAGAGCTGTCCTTTATATAATCCTCACTGGCAAAATCTCAAGAATCCCTCACCCATATCCCTCTGATTCAAGGGGTCCCTGAGATGTTACACATGTGTCCTTAATCACCACAAGTGTCCTCTGCTCCCACCTCATGGCATTTTCTCAATTCTCTCTGTCATTCCTAACTTCCAGAACAATTCTCCAGATGTTAAAATTGATATCCATCCTCTACTCAGATATTTCCACTCTGACCTAGTCTCTTTTACAAGTTTCTCCTTAGTCTAGAGAAGCTTTCCTGAACCTACATAAAAGAAGCCATTCTTCCTCAGTCTATCATTTAGGAAGTTAAGGGCCAGCTATTCTTTTTTCCTTGGGATGGTCTTCTTGGTGGATAAGTCATCAACCCTAGTCACAAATTTTCTCTGTTCTAAGAGCATTTTACCAGGTAGACATGTGCAGGTATGCCCAGATTGGCTGACTATATAATGGAGTCCCTTACTCTGACATCCTTAAATATACATAAAGGGTTGAAATTATTTTGTCCAAAGTATTGCTACTACAGATAGAATCATGTGTTGACCAGATGGATCAGACACAACAGAAGTTGTCACTCAAAAAAAAAAAGTATTCTTTCAAGTATTAATCTAGGTTAACAGATTATTTCCTTCTGTAGCTTCTCTGTCTTTAACACATGATTCCCAGGGTCAACATGCTCTTTTACACCAAAATGAAAGAGAGGCATGTTTGTTTCTTAACCTCTTTGACAGTATCCGCATACTACTTACAGTGCACTGGTGGAAGCAAATTGATGATCCCTTAAATCTAAGAGGCAGAGAGCTGAAAATACAGCCCATGGCTAGGAAATCATTTCTCTACAACAGTTCTACACTCTGAATGAGGAAGTGCAGATGTAGAGGAGAGCTGGGTTTCTCTGCCAGAGTTTCAGACTGATATGTTTCTTAACAATAACAACAATAAAACTTTAACAATGTGTATTCAGTTTTACTTACCCTTATTTTGAACTCTTCATGTTTCAGGTGTATTATACCATTTGGTTTTTCTATAAGCCTCATTTTGGCAACCAAAATGAGGCAGGTCAGGTATTACCCCAATTTACAAAAAGAGAAAAAGTAAGGAACTCTAAGAAATTTGTTAAAGAATAAACATGAGTTAATGAGGATAACATCAGTATGGCAGAGGAAGGACCTCCAAAAATACTGTCTTTTATAAAAACAAAGAGAACACTGGAAAAAAATTGTCAAAATCAAAATGTTCAGAACTGTAGAATTTAACCTAGAGTTTATAACAATCTAAAGCAAGTTTATTCAAGAAAAACAGCTTATCACTATAAGAAAAGCAAGTTGTATGTTATTATAACTTTTCCTATTCCTATTCCTCTTTCCCCAATGTCTATGTATCCATAAAACCCAACTGTCCTACAATTACAGTAAAAAACAGTATTTTTCCTGGCACTGGAGAAATCACAAAGAACAGTCATTATTTGACTGCTATGTCAGTTTTCAAGAAACTCCAAGTGAAGAACTACCATTGACCTGACTCAGAGCTCACTAATGTGAGCAGTCTTTCCCTGAGGGTATTTATCAAAAACAACCAATGGCAACTGTGTAACATTGCAATTGCCTGAAACAGTTATAACATTTGGGGCAAACAAGAAACTAATCAGAAATATTAAAAGAAAAAACTGGAGAATAAAATGTTTTGCAGGGTTTTGAAAATATCTGACATAGCCCTGGGTGTCTGAATAGCCAGGTTTATGCAGAGGGTTGTACACATGTCCAGGTAAGACCTGAGAAAACCCTCATCTCTGGTTAACCTTGAGGCTCTGTAAAAGCAAGAAGTAACTCATCATATATGAGAGGGCATCATTAAGATTTACAGTGGATTTTCTAACCAGAAACCATGGGGGTCAGAAGGCAGTGGAATGACATATTCAAAAAACTGACAGACTTAGCAACTAGAATTCTATATCCAGCAAAACTATCCTTCAAAAAATTAAAGAGAAATTAAAATATTCCTAGATAAACAAAAACTGAGAGAATTTGCCATTATAAAAGATATAAAAGGAAGTCCTTGCCGATGAAATGTAAAAGCACTAGACAGTAAATAAATTCACACAAAGTAGAGAACATTAGTAAAGGTAAAACTACATAAGTAATTGTAAAAGACAGTATAAATATATCTTCTGTTTTTAATTCTTTCTCCTCTTATAATATTTAAAATACAACTGCATAAAGTAATAATTATAGCTCTGTTCATGTGTAAATAATGTCTAAAGATATAATTTATGTGATAATAATATGGAAAAGGAGGGGGAGAGAACTGAGTTATATAGGAGCAAATGTTTGTATGTTATTGAAATTAGGTTGTGATTAATACAAACTAAATTGTGTGCCAGATGTTAATTTCCATGTCAAACATAAAGAAAATAACTCAAAAATACAGTAAAAGAAACAACTTAGAATTGATATGCTATGTTAGAAAGTCTCTAGTTAACACAGAAATCATTAATGAAAAAAATTCAGGAACAAAAAATATAAGAAATACAGAAAACCCTGTAGCCTACTGGTTAAGGAGCTGAATCCCACATGGATCACTGTGTTTGAATCCCAGTCCTTGTGACTTTGTGGTTTGAAAAGCATACTGGCTAGTTGTGCATGCTTACCCTGAGTCCTGACACAATGAAAAAATAGAGAAGAGTTTGTGTCATGACACACTTCACTGGGGAATGCTTTTTCTGTCTCTCTCTCTCTCTCCCTTCTGTTTTTCTCTGTCTCTCATTGGCAAGTACATATGCCCTCTGGTGGTTAAAAAAAAATACAGAAAACAAATAGAAAAATCCTAGGCATTAATCTTACCTTATCACTAGTTACATAAAATGTACTACATTGTGGGACCAGCAGTTAGTGTAATGGCTATGTAGCTGAACTCCCATGTAGTCGACCACGGTTCAAGTCTCGGGCCCAGTGGCTTAAATTCACACCGGGCGTGTGTGCCTGCGTGCCCAATATCCCAAGAGGAGAATGGAGGAGAAGGGATTGTGGCATGGCCATTCCCCCAGGAGGTGATTTCTCGCTTTCTTTCTCTCTGTCTTTCTAGCAAGCACATGAGCCCTGTAGCAAAAACCTCTACAAAAAAAAAAAAAAGAAAAGAAAAAGAAAATGTACTACATTGCCAAGAAAGTTATGATGTATTTTTCTATGGAAAAATATGTCACAACTTTCCTGACAACACAATAAATGAATTAAACATTCTAACCAAAAGGCGAAGATTGATAAATGCATTTTTAAAGCTTGATCCAACTCTACATGTGACACATTTTGAATCAGAAATTTTAAAAAAGGTGAAAGCAAAACTATGGAAAAAGTTATACCATAGAAATATTAACCAGAACAGTGTTAAAGTGGCTACCAATATCAGAATGATAAAGGTGACATTCTATCAAAATTATATAATAATTTAAAACATATATGTACCAAACAACAAAAAGGTAAAATCCATAAAGCAAAAGGTACTTTCTTTCTTTTTATGGCTGGATAATATCCATTGTATGGATATAACACATGTTGTGCATTATATAATGGATGAATCTTGAAACCATTATGCGAAGTGAAAGAAATCAGACACAAAAGGCCATACACAAAGGTACTACAACATGTGGATGGGAAAAATTAATTAAAATGTAAGTTTATTTTTGTACAAAACAATTTTTAAGTCTATGCACAGATATTTTGTAGTATATATATTCTAAAAACTTTTTGAATCTCCGTCAGATTGCCTGATTCATTTTGTATAATATGCCCAGTAGAGGCAAACCCATAGATAAATAGTAGATAAGTGCTTGCAGGAATTAGGGAGGAGTGAAATGAGAAATGATTTCTAAGGGACACAGTTTCTTTGGGGAATGATGAAATTATCCTGAAATTAGATAGTGATGATAAGTACACAGCCTTGTGAATATATGAATATAATTTGTGAATTATATTGGGTCATCAGAAAAGTCATGACATGTTTTTCTATGCAAAAATGCATCAAGACTTTTCCAACAACCCAATATCTAAAGTTTTTAAATAAGTTTTAAGTAGTGTGTCTTATCCACATTTCCTTTTCTCTTGTGCATGTCTCTCTTTGTCTTTCTCATGTGCTTTCTCTCCTTCTCTCTCTCTCTCTCTCTCACACACACACACACACACACATCAAATATGAATTAGAAGTGAGAAGAGATTTTAATGCAAATATATTTGATTCTAACACTTTTATTAAAATTCTGTGGTCCTTCTTTTTCACTTAGAATAAATAAAAAATAAAGGCACTGGGATAGTTCCAAGTTTTTTTTGTCAAATTTATTAGCTATTATTTTAGAAAAACCTTTATGTGACTTTTGTAGTATATTAGTTTTGTTTATGGGTTTGGTTATTTGTTTCTATTACTGATTAACAAATGACCACAAAATAAGACTTGAAATGACATCAATTTATTATCTCACAGTTCCATGGACTAGGAATCTAGGCACTGGTTAGTTGCGATCTCTGCACAGTCTCTCATAGCCTGAAACAAAGATATCAGACAAAGCTGCAGTTCTCATCTTAGGCTAAGAGCCCTTCCAAGTTCATTGGTTCTTTGAAGGATTCATTTCATGAGGCTGTGGAACAGAAGACCTCAGCTCTTAGAAAGCACCCTCTTTTACCACAGCATGTTGGGCCCTATTCGCAACATGGCAAATTGTTTCTTCACAGTTAACAGGATAGCATCTTGGATGCTTCTTCTGACTCATACTACTAGATCCTCTTTTAAATGGCTTATTTAATTAGGTCATGCCTACCCAAGATAATCTTCCTTTTGGTTACCTTAAGGTAAAATGTTAGGGGTCTTAGTTACATTTGTAAAATCCATTCCTCTTTGTCATGCATATAACCTAATCAAAGGAATGAATATTATCCCATCATATTCACAGGTCTAGGCCACTCTCAAATGAGAGAAATAGACAAGACAAGGATCATTGGGGTCATTTCAGAATTCTGCCTACCAGAGGTAGATTATTCCCAGCATGTTAACCAAGTATGAGCTTTGCTAGACTAAGCACACACAAGCATGGTCACTGTTTGGACATCACTGGGAGAGACCTAGTCAAACCATATACTATAGAGCTAGACTCTACTTATACGCTAGACCTAATCAGGCTGCCTATCAATCCTGTACCTGGGAGTTCTATATTCCACCTCTAAGAAACTCTGATTTAAGAAGGTATTGTGGGACCAGACACCGTGGCACAGTCCTACATGGCTAATAAGGGTTCAAATTCCAAATTCTGCCCTTTCTCACTGGGTATGTATACACATGCCCAGGATCCTGGCAGAATGGAGGACTGAAAGAAAAAGGATGGTGGCATGACTAGGCCCCACTGGAGAGTGCTTGGGCACTTTCTCTCTCTTCTCTCTCTCTCTCTTTCTCTCTCTCTCTCCCTCACACACACACACATACATACACACACACACACACACACACACACACACACACACACACACAGATTTGGTCTCTATCATGAATAAAAATAAAAACATATAAACTAAATTATAGTTAACCCTATCCATGTCACCATCTATGTATGTACACACACACACACACACACACACACACACACACACACACACACAACCTATGATTTTGAGAAGTACCAGATAGGCAACAAGGTTAAGACCTGTTACCTAAGAGTATGTAAGCAACAGTTAGTTGAAAGGAATCAAAATAACCCTGTGAGTAAACTCTATGCTGACTTGCAAATAATGAAATTTGCAAACATATGTAACTAGTTACCATGTTTAATTTAATCACTGATTCCTCCTCACGTTTTTGTTTGCTTGTTAGTTTTTAAGAGAGAAATTTTTGCTATAGGGCATATGCACTTGCTGGAGAAACAAAGAGAGGCAGAGAGACAGAAAGCAAGAAATCACCCCCACAGGGGTGATGGCCACACTGCAATCCACACTTCTCCATTCTCCTCTCAGGATCTTGGGCAACAGTATCCCTGGTTTGGGGGCTATAGTGATTTCTTTTTCTGTCCTGTTAGCATAAGGTGGTTCTACTCTCCCCATATTTTGGGAAAGAGAAGAAGAAGACTGAGAAGAAACTTGCCCCTTTCCCTCTGGCTGCAGTCTCTTCCCACTGTTCAGCTTTTCCTTTGTGGGATCATTGTGATAGGGAAAAGTCATACATCTAGACAGTTAAAGGTTGCCCATAAGTAGAGACAAAAAAAGTCCCCTAGAAATTTTTAATATCCTATAACACTCCTCCCTAACCTTGCATTGCACATAAACGGGGCATGCATGGTCAGTTACAGCAGAAAACACCATTCTTGCATCCAAGTGCATGCTTCTTCCCATTGTACCCACTTGTTTAGCCATGATTATAATCTCTCAGAGCCAGTTCACTGCCACTGGCTTACCCAGCCTCTTGCACTCAATGCGTCCCTTCTGCCAGTGTGATGAGGTTAGAAAAGGCGAAACTTGTTCTGATATAACTGGATAGGGAAATACAGAATCCTGCATAAAAACAGTACCATTACAACTGAGCATGCATTTTCCTAAACTTATAAATAATAATACCTGATCTATCTAACTTGAAGGATTGGTTCAGAGAATGTACAGAGATGATAGATGTCAAATATAGTCTGTAATCTCTTAGGCACTATATAATCATATGGTGTAAAGACAAGATCTTAAATAAGATGAAAAGGTTAATTCTCATTCTCTCGGGACTAGCAGTTGGCGTAATGGCTATGTCGATGGACTCCTATGTAGTCGACTGCGGTTCAAGTCCAGGACCTAGTGGCTTAAACTTATGCTGGGCACATGTGCATGCATGCCCAAAATCCCGAGAGGAGAATGGAGGAGAGGGGATTGTGGCATGGCCATCCCCCCTGGGGAGTGATTTCTCACTTTCTGTCTTTCTGGTCTCTTTCTGTCTTTCTGGCGAGCACATGCACCCTATAGCAAAAACTTCTCCAAAATAAATAAATTCTCATTCTCTTAACCCTTTCAAAAACATATACTACATAGTCCTTTTATAATTAATTATGCATGTGCAAATCACCTTATTAGACAATAAGCTCCATCAAAGTGAAGTTTGTCTTGTTTGCATGGACTTTTAATAGAGGAGGAGACTCGACCTGAAGCACAAGAGGGTGGACACTTATTTGTCTGTGATGGGAGCCCTGAGCCATGATATTCCACAAGAATGGAAGCCCTAGTGGGCGCAGGGAATTTTGCCTATTCAGTTTACTTCCGTGTGCCCACAACTTTAGAACACTGCCTAGCACATAGTCAGCACTCAGTAACTATGTCTGGAAGGAAAGCATGTGCACATGTTTACCGGCTTTAGTTCAAAGGAAGCAGAAATTGATTTGACAGAGTGAAATGGCAGTGGCCATCATCTCTAGAAGGAGAACATGGCAGGGCTTGCTCAAGGCAAAATTGAGTCTTTGGAAAACTACCTCTGCATGTTCTTCTCTTCTCTACTCAGAATGTCTCTCTTTTGCCCTTTCTTCCTCTCCTCTCTCTTCTTGCTCCCTTACCCCAACACTTTTCAGACTATTCTACGACAGCTCAAAACCCTTGCCTTGGATTCTGACCAGGCCTCTTTCTTTATGCTCCCAAGTTACCAGTACACTCCAGCTCCTCCCCTTTACAACCGTCACACTAACACTTCCTGGTATAAGTCACAGACAGTTGATAAATAGCACTCATATATTGTATAGAGGATAGGTATTTCTGTATTTTTTGTATTCTTTTTTTGTGAGTGTCCCCTCTGCCAGGACTCCCACTTCCCTCCCCCAAAACACCATAGCATACTCATTCACAAAATCCTTGCTATTGCTCCTTACCACTTATCTCATTGGAAAGATGTCCTGTCTGTCAGTTCTACAGAGAAGAAGATACATACATAGATAGACTAGATAGGTAGATGATAGATAGAAATATAGATATGCATAGGTAAATACATATTATATATAAGAAGAGATATATATTCCTTATAATACATTCCCTTTTTTCTCTCTCTTTGACTTTCTCTCTCAGAGAACCAATGCCAGAGTCAATAACTATAAGCCAATAGGTTTGAGTTTGAGACCCAAGAAGAGCCAATGTTTCAGTTCAGTTTTTAGGAAAAGATCGAAGTCCAGCTCAGTTAGGCAGGAGTTTGTACTTATTTGTGGGAAGGTCATCTTTTTTGTTCTATTCAGCTCCTCAGCTGATTGGATGTCCTTCCCACCCCCCTGGGGAGGACAATCTGCTTTATTCCATCTACCAATGCACAAATCTCATCCAAAATACTCTCATAGAAACACACAGAATAATATTTGACCAAATATCTGTGCATGTTGTGACCCTGTCAAGTGGTCATATAAAATTAGCCATCAAGATATAAACGTGTCACCTTAGCCACCTACTAACCCCTAAAATAAGCTTCTCTGAGGCATCTATTGGGTCATCAGGAAAGTCATGACACATTTTTGTATAGAAAAACATAGGAAAATACGTCACAACTTTCCCAATGACCTAATACATTCTTTTAGTCTTCTAGAATAGAAGGATATTTCCCATCCCCAAAACACAAGTGCTATGAAATCGAATAGGTCCAAAACCCACAGTCACTTCCTTGTCCCACTACTCAAACCTGGGGCTTCAGAACTGGCTGGAAATAGGACAACACTCTTCCTAAGACAAGCCTTCTGAATGCCTTCAAACCTCCAAGGAAAAACTGCTAGGAGCAACAACCTCCATGTTCTCCTTCTCTCTCATTCCCCATCCAAACTTACACATGTTGACTATGGCTGTGTATAAAATACACTCACCCTTTTTATTTACATAATTTATCATGGATGCCTAATGACCAGACAGTCCCATAATCATTATGCATGTTGTTAAATGTGTGTCAGATAAAGAACATGGTATGTTTTATTTAGTACTGAACACTGTGGTCCAGTGAGAAGACATGGGATGAATAATTGGAGGCTCTGAGTTTGAATACCAGAATCATCACTTGCCAAAAATATGAAAAGGAAAAACACCTAGATTCGTTGAGCCTTCCTTTTTCTGACTGTTCCCTTGTTTACGTCATAGCATTGTTGTGAGCATGAATGAAACAAGAGCTGATTCGGATAATGGAAGAAATGTGTAATCGATAAGGTGCTATTCCAAATGTTATGTATCATAACCGTATTTTCAGTCTTCATAATTTACTGTTTACATAAACCTCTACTCATTAAAAAAAAATTTTGTTTTTTAGTTTCTGAAAGACAGGCATCTCAAACAAACTGTGCTGTAAAGCCCCAGGAATCAAATAGAAAAGGAGGCGGGGGGAATATACCCAAACCTTGGGAATGGCAAAATCAAAAAGCAGAAATGACTGTGTAATAGCTGCGACTAATAGGAACTGCATTGTCCTTGGAGGAGGCATTCCATTCACCATAGCAGGACAGAGATACTGTACTTTAAGAAAGGCCTTCATTTATCATAAAGATGATACTGGGTATCATGCAGACCAGCTGTGAAGCTCTCCAAGGGTGAAAAAGAGAGGACAAATTGTGTCCAAGTATCGAGAGAGCGAGGGTCACCACTCTTTGAGCGCAGCAGTGTAGCCCATTGGGCAGCAACAACAAAACAGCCCTAACTCAAATGCCAGCAAAGCAAAGGTGGGTCGTGTCACATGGTACATACAGGGGAAATTCATATCTCTGCTTTATAATGGATGTTCTCTTGTACTCAAAAAGCTTCAGTGAATTATGAAAGACATTTATCAGACATTAGAAAAATTCCAGTGTTGGAAAAAACTTGCCATCATTTATCAGAGGCTTGAAGCTACAATGTATCTTTCATTATGTGATATGGGAACACATGTGCATGAGTGGGTGGGTTTCTGTTCAACACCAAACACGCACTATCCTACTGGTAATTGGATTCAGCTGAACACAGGATAGTGCACTTGGGGTCACAGAGCATCTTAAAGCAAGAAACAAATATCATTCCAAATGTTCTTAAACCCAACAATGACAACTGAAGTTCCCAGTACTGTATAACTTAACCTTTGATATCACATTGTGAAGAGGACTGTAGACTTGAACACGTCCAAGTCAAATGCACCTAATCTTCAACCCTAAGTACGATAAACTTCATGTATACTTAGTCTCTCAATCTAAATTCACTGAGGCTTTTCACTCTTAATCACACTGCCTCTTTTTGGCCTGATCAGGCCCTAATTGTATGTAATTGATCTCAATTTGTACCCTTGAATTGGTAAATCACAACCTAATTTAGAAATGTGATGGTGCTCTATATATCATTATCTTTGATCCTCCCAACAGTATCATGCAGAGTATCAAGAGAAATCATTTTACTCTTCTTCTTATGTATGAAAAAAAAAAACAAAAAACAACTAAGCCCAAATAAATGGCTTCTTTAAGGTGTGACTACCACTATCAGAATGGGTAGAAGAGGCCAGATTTCATGACTCTCTAGTCCAGTGCTCCATAAATATGAGAAAGAACTTCTTAGCACTTAAGGCTGTGAGACCCTCACAATATGCTCCTCGGGGACATCTCGTAATTTCCTCTTCAGGAGCTCCTTAAGAATAGCATAAAGTCATATCCAGCTGGAACCATTTATATAAACTGTACAGCCTGGAGGCAGGGGATGGACTTAATGACCCTGGGCTAATCAATTCCTGCTTCCTAACACAAGGAGTGATTGCAAAGTAATGATCCACCAGCCCCAGACAAACATCACGGTTATACATTAAATGAAGTTTCTGATTCCTCATTCCATGATAAATGTATGGTTAATCCTGATTCCTGATCCATCATAAATTGCCCTTCTCTTCAGGGTCACTAAGTGACATTTGACTGTGAGTTGTAGAGGAAGTTGAGCTGGAGAGCTTCATCTGGAGTGGGCGCGATATTGTAGGTATTGTAAGTGTTCACATTACTCTGTTGCCATCTGTCTTTATTTTGCTAACCCACTCAATCGGACACCATAAATGTTAACAGACATAAAAATGCTTTTCTTCAACATTAGGCACACATATCTTCTTGTTTCACCTTCTGAATCTCAGACAACCCTTGATTATTATAGGCAATGCCATCATGATCCCTAAGCCTCTGAAGTGGCTCTGAACAGTGACACCATATAAGGCAATGTTCCAAATCCACGACCTGCATTTGGATTCCATTTCAAGGCTCCAGTGCTCCTATGCCTGGCAGCAGATTTCTCCCCTCCTTTACACAGAAAGATCCAGAATGTAGGCTTTAGCTCATCCTCTAAGAATGTGGACTCAAGCTGGGATAGTGAAGGTTAAGTCAACCACTTACTCTTCTAAGCAGATTGTGATGGAGGCAGCCACTCTCCTACCCCTGTCCCCTCACCATCCTACAGATAAAAATCAGAACAGGCCTTTTGTTCTTACTGCTATCTGTTTTACGGAAAATCTATTCATTTGATGACTTGAGTAGAAATGTTCCAAATGAAAGTCTTACCTTATAATTTCTAAGAAATCTGCCATCTCTCTGGTCCATTGAGGACTTCTTTGAGGTCTTTATTGCCCCAAAATTGCTTTGGCAATTTTTGAAAGGATTGTAAAATCTTAGAGCTTAAATAATATTAGAATTTTCAGAAATATTTTGTCTGAGTTGTGGTGGATGCTGTGATGTGCTGCTCAAATCCATCCTCTGGGACTAATATTTATTTCCTCAGCCACTAGAAGGGATGACCAACTGCAAACAACATGAAAAGTATATTCTGGGACCAGCAGTTAGCGTAATGGCTATGTCGCTGGACTCCCACGTAGTCAACCACAGTTTGAGTCCCGGACCTGGTGGCTTAAACTCACTCCGGGCGCGTGTGCATGCGTGCCCAAGATCCTGAGAGGAGAATGGAGGATAAGGGGTTGCAGCGTGGCCATCCCCCCTGGGGGGTGATTTCTCGCTTTCTGTCTCTATGTCTCTCTCTGTCTGGCAAGCACACGTGCACTATAGCGAAACCTCTCAAAAAAAAAAAAAGTATATTCTAAACTTTAGGATAGGCAATGTCTCAGCTAAAAAAAGGCTAAATAAAGGGAACCAGATTTCAGTTAGTTGGGGACTGAACATCCATTGAGAATTAGAGCCATTTACAGCTCTCAACTGAGTCTCTCTATAGTACTTTCTCTGAAGAGCCGCCTCGCCTAGGATCACATCCCATCCCCTAGAGCCACCCTTATCCCATGACTGTTCAGAGAGGGAGTATAAAGGCCCTGCTCCCTAACACTAATTCAAGACAACTTTGCAGGGATATCCCAGCTCTGGAGATCTCCAAAGGACCCCAGAATCAGGGTCATAGGACCATGAAGCTTTTGTTGTGACTGACTATATCAATGTTTGACTTCTCCTCCCCAATCCTATTCCGCTATGTCGCTGGACTCCCACGTAGTTAACCACAGTTTGAGTCCCGGACCTGGTGGCTTAAACTCACTCCGGGCGCGTGTGCATGCGTGCCCAAGATCCTGAGAGGAGAATGGAGGATAAGGGGTTGCAGCGTGGCCATCCCCCCTGGGGGGTGATTTCTCGCTTTCTGTCTCTATGTCTCTCTCTGTCTGGCAAGCACACGTGCACTATAGCGAAACCTCTCAAAAAAAAAAAAAGTATATTCTAAACTTTAGGATAGGCAATGTCTCAGCTAAAAAAAGGCTAAATAAAGGGAACCAGATTTCAGTTAGTTGGGGACTGAACATCCATTGAGAATTAGAGCCATTTACAGCTCTCAACTGAGTCTCTCTATAGTACTTTCTCTGAAGAGCCGCCTCGCCTAGGATCACATCCCATCCCCTAGAGCCACCCTTATCCCATGACTGTTCAGAGAGGGAGTATAAAGGCCCTGCTCCCTAACACTAATTCAAGACAACTTTGCAGGGATATCCCAGCTCTGGAGATCTCCAAAGGACCCCAGAATCAGGGTCATAGGACCATGAAGCTTTTGTTGTGACTGACTATATCAATGTTTGACTTCTCCTCCCCAATCCTATTCCCTCCCCTTTTCTTCAGAGACATTCACTACAGAATCTATTTTATAGGGAACCTGACTTACAACACAGAGATCTGAAAAATAATGGATTTTGAACCAGAATCAAATGTACATCAGTATGCTGTTTTTATTCTTTTCAATATGACCAATAATTTAGAGCTTTGAGCTAGAGGGAGCCTGTATTCTAGAAAATGGCTTTTATAGGTGACAAGGAAACATTGTTGAACCAAGTAAAGAATTCATAAGTTTTGCTTTTTCAAACATGACTAATTTTGCCGTATTAACACTATATCGTGCTGAGCCAACTACTAGTTCTGTTAGATGAAATGAAGGTCCCCGTATTAAGGAGAATAAAGAAACTGCTAATACTCATTCTTTGAGCATCCTGTCTTCTCTGTAGGTCAGCTACAGGGATTTTACTCTCCCACCTTCCTCTTTATATCTGTAGAGACCAAATCCTCACTGGTGGGGGATTTGTTTTTTTTGTTTTTTTTTTTTTGGTTTTGGGTTTTGGGTTTTTTTGCTTTGTTTTGTTTTGGTTTGGTTTTTTGTTTTTGCTTGTTTGTTTTTCTTATAGCAATAGAACCAGAAAGGAGAGTAAGCACATCATGCTTGACAAGCCCATGTAGTAGCTCCTCGGCCTAGTTGCTATGATACAACAGCAATACGAGTGCCCTGCAGGGCTGGAAGCCACATGGCAACTATAGGTCCACACTCCTGGGTTGGCTGGAAAAATGCACTAGCCACACACATGCAGGCGCCCAGCATCCTGAGGAACTGGAGGGCTAGGAAAAGGAGATCGTGGTGTGACAAGGTCATATTGGGGCATCTCACTCTTTCTCTCATATATACACACATATTTCCTATCATGGAAGGAAAAAAATTAAGTACCTCCTTGCTCCCTAGACCACTGACTGGCACAGTTATATCTCAGCCACCATCCTCCCTACAAATGAATATCAGATCAGAGTGATCATCTTCTCCTCCCTGTCCTCCTGCATCCTACACAGCTCTTCATGCCTCTGGACATGTGATTGTTGTTTTGGTTTTGTAGTACTTGGGGTTATGTCCATTTCTCTCCAGGGATGTAATGAAAAACAAAAATGATTAAAATATAAAAGGTTTAATGTATTAACTAAAAACCATATATTTCCTGTAAGATCCCTAGAAGGAAGGGAAAGTGATATAAACTCAAGACAAAAGCCTTACATTTTACAACTTCCAGGTCGTGAGACATTTTGCCAGTCTGACTCACAGTTACTGTCTGTGTCTATCTGGTTCCATTTGAGCTTCCAATGGCAAGACAGGAAGATTGCAGGCCAACTCCAGAATGATATACTTTTGAAATCATTAATTATATTGATGTTCTTTCCTAGATAAAATGGGAAAACCCCAAATAATTTGGCCAACATAATTCAAAGTACTTCTTTGTTGGCCATAGTATGTTACTTCAGTTTTTATAAATGGTTGCTGATTTATAAGTCTGTAATTTTAGTATCCATCTATAATGACAAGGTAAAGCACATAATCTGACATAAATGTTGATCCAAAAGGTAGGAGTATGGTTATAAGAGAAAGAGGACTGAGGTGTGGCAACAGTAATCATATAATGGCTTGACGGTTTCTATTTTCCAAAGGCTTTTATTGAAGCATTTCTTTCAGTATTGCTGCTTTTGCAATTACATAGCAACAAAGCATTTAAAATAACTTTTTTTTGTCACTCTAAGCATAAAAACTTAAACTGAAGTAAGGGTTTATAGAAAGCAACTTCCTTCAAATGCTTTCTGCTCAAATACTAATGCTGCTGTAAACAGCATGAAAAGCATATTCCAAAACTTAGGGTAAGCAATGTCTCAGCTGGGAAGGGGTTAACTGAAGGGAACCAAATTCCAGTTAGTCAGGGGCTGAACAGCCAATGAGAATTTCTTCAGGTGATGTAATGCTTGAATCCTGATATCCTTTTGAGTGGAGCTTGCGGTTGAAGTTTCTATAAACCAGACTGAACTGGAATTTCCTCCCATTCCAAGACTTTTCCCTGCTTCTACACCATGTTTTTTTTTAGATAGATTTGTTCAAATTTAGTATACTTTCTGTTTCTAATGTCTGACAAAAATACATTTTTGTAACTTTGATTACCATTTGGAGCCTTTAACGGACACTAGACTATTTCTCTCTGTGGGCCCCTTTCATATTCATTTGGTGATGACACAAAACTAAATGCTTAACAGAAGATTCAGAAAGACACCATCTCATCTCAGTCACCTAACTGACTAAATGCTGGCTCTTTCCATTCATGTTCTTTCCACAGATCTTCAGACTAGGGAGGCTTGTGACAAATGAAGACAAAGACCAACACTTTCAGCTTCACAGTGAAATGGAAAGTGGTTGAGGTCTGTGTAGCAGCTATTGTTGCATTATTCTCTTTTCCACTAGGACACTGTTGACAAGCAAATAAGTAGGACAGTTCCAGGTGACAGCAAGTCTGGTGAACTCAAGAAACCCCTTCGAGGAGACTCTGAAACTCTGTTCACTCTCTAAAAGCCTTCACAACTGTTGGTCAGTGACCTAGAGACACGCAGTACACATGAAAAGACAAGAGTAATGTGCTCTGGATTTTGTCTTAAGGCACCCTTTTAACTTAAATCCTGGAGCTCTCAAGAGAGTTGTGTTCATGCAATGGCAGGAGAGTTGGTGAGGATTCTTAGAGCATGGCAAAAATGGGCTCTTCTGCCAACTTGGCTGAGAAACAATGTCCTTTATATCAACTATTTTTAGATTTGAAGAAACTTTCTGAAAGAATTGATTCATCATTTACCACCCCCCATGAAATTAAACTTTAAATCTTGTGGTTAAACAATAATGTTTCCAACTTGTTCCATTTAGAATATGAAAAAGAAAAAAAAAAAGCCAGGGTTTTTAAAAGTAAATAAGTTAGAAACATCCTGAAATGAAATGAACTAGTTCATGTGAACACTCTCTAGAAACAAAATTACTATAAAAATAGAAGACATTAT
>NW_006207268.1:1540186-1598281 GCF_000334495.1 Tupaia belangeri chinensis
CCCCATGAAATTAAACTTTAAATCTTTTGGTTAAACAATAATGTTTCCAACTTGTTCCATTTAGAATATGAAAAAGAAAAAAAAAAAAAAAAAGCCAGGGTTTTTAAAAGTAAATAAGTGCGAAACATCCTGAAATGAAATGAACTAGTTCATGTGAACACTCTCTAGAAACAAAATTACCATAAAAATAGAAGACATTATGACTATTAAGATCACTAGCTCTTATCATCATTATTGCCCACCCGTAGCACTATTTCCAGAGAACAGAAACCGTGTTTCATTTGTTCTCTTTTGAGTCCCTATAAATTAGCACAGTGCCTGAAACATTATAAACATTTGATAAAGATTTGCTAAACTCAGCTTAAATTTGAATTCACAAATACAAATTAGGCACCTAATAAGTAAATCACCGTGCTAACAGGTGAGGGCCAAAAGGAGTGGAGAGACAGTGTTTCTCTTCTTGAGGAAAGAAAGTATAATTAATCTCTGGCTAAAGTGTGTGAGCCCAGATCACAGGGAGGATGGCAGCAACCATAAATGCCTCCTGAGTTGGGCATGCGAAGTTAAGTGCAAACAGGGTACTGATTTTAAATCAATAAAGTATCATGGGGATAGGAAACCAGAGCGTGCAATGCTTGCTTAAAACTATAGTTAGCTATTGAATTTCAAATATTTTATAATCACCGAATGAACAAAATGGTTTTGTCAAATTTCTGGCAGATTATTCAACCAAGAAGAAAAATGAAGTTCTAATATATGCTACAATGTGGATGAACCTTGAAAAAATCATGCTAAGTGATATAAACCAGACCGAAAATGACAAGTATGGTATACTTCCACTTGTATAAAAGATCTAGAATAGGCAAATTTATAGAGGCAGAACATAGACTAGAGGTTACCATGAGCTAGGAGGAAGAAAATATGAAGTTATTAGTTAAAGATTACAAGAATTTGTTATTATTAAGAATTTGTTATTATTGTTATTAGAAAAACTTGAAAAATAGCGATTTGCATTTTTGTACCTAGCCTGATGATTTGCTTTATTTACTTAACAATGGTTCTCTTCTTATCCTCTATAGACACACCAAGGCAGAGTTCATAATGATGTTTTGAATAACCAAACGAATGGCATTAGTGACCTGCTGAAATTCTTTCTATTTGGGGAGATAAATACATTTTGGAAATAATGATGGTGGTTACACAGTATCATGGATGTAATTGATGCCATTTAAATGCATGCTCAGAAATTGTTAAAATCGAAAATTTTATCTTATATATATTTACCACAATAATCTTTTTAAAAAATTCTAGTGGAGGAGCCAGTGGGTGACTTAAAGCACTGGACTCCCTCATGGCCGACTGTGGCTTGAGTCCTGGACCTGGTGGCTTTAAACTAATGTCGGGCGCATGTGTGTGCATGCCCAAAATTCTAGGAGAAGAATGGAGTAGAAGGAATTGCAGCATGGCCATCCCCCTGGGGAGTGACTTCTCTCTTTTTCTCTTATTCTCCCTTCAGTGAGCACAGGTGCCCTATGGCAAAAATATTTTAAAAAATAAATAAAGGGACCAGCAGTTAGCATAATGGCTATGTTGCTGGACTCCCACGTAGTCGACCATGGTTCGAGTCCCGGACCTGGTAGCTTAAATTCACACCAGGTGCGCGTGCATGCATGCCCAAGATCCTGAGAGGAGAATGGAGGTAGAAAATTGTATGCAATCTGACTGGCCAGTTTAAACTTTAAATTCTAGCACAAGGCTTTTTTCGATGATTACATGCCAAATAAATAAAGACATAGTTTCCCCCACCCCCACAATACCCCAGAGTTTAGTGGAAATAACATAATATTCTGATTCATACAGCTATTGTTTTGCTATTTACTAACTGTGTAACCTTGACTAAACTACTTAATCTCTCCATAACTCAGCTTCACCAGCAGTAATGTGGAGTGAAAAATGGGACCTATCTCTTAGGATTATAGTGAAGCATGGATAAAATAATGCTTGCAAAGCTCTTTTCATGGTGGCTAGCTCATTACTATCATTAATTACTATTAATAATAGGTAGAATTTTAAGAGTTTGTTGTTATTATTATTAGAAAAACTCAAAAAATAACAATTTGCATTTTTTTACCTAGCCTAATGATTTGCTTTATTTACTTAACAATGGTTCTCTTCTTATCCTCTATAGATGCACCAAGGCAGAGTTCATAATGATGTTTTGAATAACCAATCAAATGGCATTAGTGACCTGCTGAAAATTCTTAAAGACACTCTGGGGTTTTAGTAAGTCCCCAGTCCTATAGCACAGACTTGCCTTCCCTTCCACCACTCTGGCTTCCCACCACACATTCCGCACCTTTTTGCAGCTCCGACTTCCACTGTGTAATCTCTGTGTTTCCAGGGAAGCAGCCTCCTCCCTTGGCTCCAGAGATAGACCATCGGGCTCAGGCCAAGCTAAGTAGATCACTCCTGCCTCTTCACCACAGTTCGTAGTTCAGGGCAGTGCGCATGACCTCCACTGCTCCAGTCATGCCCCTTACTAGGAGTGCTCGAAGTTTCTTTGTTCTGCACAGTCTTCTTATCCTCTATAGATGCACCAAGGCAGAGTTCATAATGATGTTTTGAATAACCAATCAAATGGCATTAGTGACCTGCTGAAAATTCTTAAAGACACTCTGGGGTTTTAGTAAGTCCCCAGTCCTATAGCACAGACTTGCCTTCCCTTCCACCACTCTGGCTTCCCACCACACATTCCGCACCTTTTTGCAGCTCCGACTTCCACTGTGTAATCTCTGTGTTTCCAGGGAAGCAGCCTCCTCCCTTGGCTCCAGAGATAGACCATCGGGCTCAGGCCAAGCTAAGTAGATCACTCCTGCCTCTTCACCACAGTTCGTAGTTCAGGGCAGTGCGCATGACCTCCACTGCTCCAGTCATGCCCCTTACTAGGAGTGCTCGAAGTTTCTTTGTTCTGCACAGTGTGGAAGGCATGTGTGAGAGCTCATGCTACTGCAGTTACTTCAGCACCTTTGGAGACATGGGGGAGAATAGGCCCAAGAAAACCGGAGAGGAACAAACAGCTTTGATGAAATGATAACCAGAGCCATCCTATCGCTTCATTTTGTTTGTTTGTTTGTTTACTGAGTCAATAGATTTTTTTTCATTGTTAAAAAAAAAAAAAACTGGCAAAAATAAAAAAGTCTCATCTTACTGCACTGCTCTCCACTCTGGGTTTCAACCAAACTAATCTAGTTTCTTTTTAGAACACGGCTGAGCACCTTCTAATCAAGCTGCTCTCACCCTCACCAATACACACTCCTTCCCCGGACTCTTTGTTTGCCACCCTCTTCTGAAACATTTCCCGACTTGCCTTGCCCTGTAACTCTCATTCACCCTTAATAGCTCAGCTTAAACATCACCTTGCCTAGAAAGCCTTCCCAGATCCTCAATCTAGGTCAAAGTCTCCTATTACGGAGACCCCTAACAACTTCTGTTTCTTATAAGTCTTCACACCACGATGATTAGATCATTGTCTAATTCATCGACTAATGTCTATCTCCCATGCTTGTCTATTGTGTTCACTGCTGCTTTATTCTCAGTGCCTAGCACGGAGGAGCCTGGCCTATACATATAAAGGGTACTTGAATGAATGACTAGCTTTCAGTTCCCAAGGCTTTGATGTAGACCCCCTAGTAAAAACAAAAACATTTTATAAGCAAACCAATAGTTGAGAAAACAGGAGTTGAGATAAAAATAAACTACTGGTTTCTGACTGTGGATGAACAACCACATTCAACAAATACTGTCTGGACACCTACTCCGCTCAAAACAGCGACTGAGGTGCAGAAGACATGAGCCCTGCCCACCGAGCTCTTTACTGGACTTTAATTAGCTGGGCATAGAGAATACTGCTGCTGTGTGGGATTCCAAATCACATCTATTACTCGTTGCTTTGGTGCTTAGTTCAAGCAGGGTCAAACCTACATTTAGCCTTTTAAAAAAATCTGGCTTTGCCTGTGTCCTAAATAGCAGGAAAAGCATAGCTCTTCCTTTCTTGCCGTTTCTTTGAGTCTGCCTTTAATCTCCAGTGCTAGGAAACAAAGAGAGGAGTGTTGGCTGCCTTCAAGACTGTCCTCTCCAGGTGTGTAAAAGCATTTTGTAAAAATCCAGCCCTCTATCCACACTCAAGTCCTACTACCTTATCCTCCAGCAGTAAGAGATGGTGAGAGCCCCAGAATAAGGTAGGGTTCTGGGCAGGAAGTCAGGGTGACCCAAAAAACAGAATCAATTTTAGTTCTCAACTACACAAAACATAGATAGCACTGGGTCTGACAGTAGTGTCAGAAGGACCCCATTCAAATCTAGGCCTTGCCACTTACTAGCTCTATGACCTGGTGTATGTTATTCATGTTTTGTGAGCCTCAGTTTTCTCATCTACAAATCAGGAATAAGAGTACCTCGCCTCTTAGGAGGAAATGAGATAAAATGTCTGGCACACAGAAACCACGCCATACACGTTAGCTCTTATTATTTTTGAATCCTTTGGGAGAAGGGGTAACAGATTAGAGTGAAGACTTCTTTCCTCCAGCCTTTGTGTTGAGCTCGGGCTGCTTTATTCAGTGGTGACCTGTATTGACTCCATAAGCAGATGCTTCCTTGGAGATTTTAGCTGTATTTTCCCCCTGGGCCCACTTTACCCTGAAACAGTAGCACGGATGGTGAGACAGTTTAATGCCATCACTTTACCTCCTGATAACAGCGTTGTTGACATGGAAGCCCTCCATGCCAAAATATTATGACAACCATAATAGGTAAAATAAATTTAAAACAGTTATTGATTTTAAGTGTTATCATTTACCTTTACTGTCAGTGACATGTGATGTCAAATGTCATATATTTGAAGTATATTTTAAGCAAGATAATTAATGAATTGGATGTAGAAGTTGAGTATTTTACACATTTTATGATGCAGTTTGATAAAAGTCCCCTCCTATAGAGACATAGCAATAAAAGCACTGGTCTTGAGTCTCAGACACAATCCCAATGACATCTTTCCAACCCAAGCTCTATGCCTACACACGAGACGAGAGAAGAAATAGACATAGGCTATTAAAATTGCTCACATTTCATAGAAATCAAAAGTCAACCCATTATTCAAAGAAGAAAAAGAAAACAGTAAACTTAGGAGAATCGGGCTCTGGTAATATGCTTATTTTATCCCAACCCCACTATTATGGCCTGTCTTCTCTCAACAGATGGTTGGTTCCTTAGACAAGGATAGAGACTGGCCTGTGGCACAGGCATGTTCATCCAAATGACCATTCTCTAAACCCCACAGGGGTGACATCACATTTTCACCAGGCTTTGACAGTGACAAAATCCAGGTGCTACAGAAGATGAAAGGCCCCCGTGCCATTCCGCACCAGAGAGTGGCCTTTAGTACAACAACAATGTGAAAAAGAAGGGGGAGGGAGACTAGAAACACAGGCGTCAATGACAATTAGAGACTCCCTGACAGGGCCTATGCTAAACGAGTTATAGAGGCAATTACCCTAAAAATTTTGAAGTGGCCATTTGCTCAGTAACCTAGACCGACCTGACACCCCAGCAAAGATTGCCATAAGCAGGGAATTTATGGTGCTAGAACTCTGGTTTAGCATAAATTACCTCAGGGAACAGATTTAAACCACTGGCGTTTTAAAAAATTATGCAACAACAACAACAACAACAAAATGAGTTTATGCAAACTCAATACCAACTGCAGAACAGGGCCCTCTAAGTCTTTATCTCCAAAGACATGGCGTTCCTTCTTGCCTGTTTGTTTTCTCTCTCTGGATGAAGATTCACAGCATTAATACATAATAACTGTATCTCACTCCATTACAGGTAGTTCAAGGCCGCCTCGCATAAATGATATGCATGGCTTTGTGTCTTCATCTTTAAAACCACCAAATATCTTGGTCGCAGACATATGTTAGGTTTAATGCATCCCCTGCCATAAAAGTGTTGCTTAAGACTAATGAACAAACGAATGTTTGTTTAAACCTCTTTGTGAAAATCAAACAAGCTTTCAACAGCTATTCATGTGTTTATTGTCAGATGTGAATCATCACTTAGGTGCTTTGCCCTGAACTATTACCAGCTAATGCTCATAGTTTCATGGCACTAATTCACTTGCTGTGGTTTTTGTTTGGGATTTTTATTCTCTTCTTCCTTTCTGTATGAAAAGTCCTATATTGTCCCTGGCAGATCTGACAGCATTTGTACTCAGCATAGCCATGATGTCTTCAGAAGCCCCCCCTCCCCCCGCAGGCACTGCCCTCCAGGGCTGTCTCCCCCAGCACCTGTCTGCCTTGGATTTGCACTGAGACCCACCCAGCAAATGAGCCCAAGCAAGGCACTCACCCTGCCTCTGCCCCCACCCCTCTTCACAAAGTAGCTGTTTTTTCAGACTCAGCAGCACCTGAAAAGCTCCCACAAGATTTACCCATTATATTAAATAACAGGTTTTAGAAGCTGGGAACTGTTATTCCAGTGTCGCTGGGTGTCATTAAGGTTGCACGTCTATGCTTGTTTAATTTTTCTTCTGCCATTAAGCAAACTAAATGCTCGGAGGTTTTTTTCTGTCTCAGTGGGGTCCACCCAGAATAGAAAAGAGAATAAGTGTTCCAGGGTTGTGTAACTGGGTTTTTTTGTTGCTTTCATTATGAGGAAGGAATTAAAAATCCCTCCTAGTCAGTACTTAAAATATCAAAGTCATTGTTTAATGCCTTTGAGTCACTGTACAACTAATTCAATTGCACAGTGTAGCGCCGTTTCACGGTGTGTGAAACACAGATAGTACATAGAAGTGATTGCAAAGTTGAATAAACACCAAATTAGTTTTAAAAGTCTGCAACTTCCCAGTGGAGTCTTTCAAACTGAACGGCACTATTGTCTGACAAAGTCAATGGTCGCCAAAGGTTGCATTACCTTTTGCTTGTGTTAGCATGAGAGAATGTCCCCTGACACCTTGGTGTCTGGAGGAGATGGCTATCCTCTGGGAAGTGTGTGTGCTGACAACTCAACAAGGCTTGCCCACCTGTCACTCAGGGAGACATCACAACAAAACAAGGCCTAGTGCAAGCAAATAAGAGAGGATCAGGGCAGATGACAGAAGGCCATGGCCAAATGAGAGAACCCCGAGACAATTTTATAAGCAGTTTTTCATCCCTTCTTTTACTTATTCTTAACTACCAGAGGACACACACACTCAACAGAGAGAAGGGGAAAATTCACACCTTTCAAATGGGGCATGGTCACACTGTAATTCCTTCTCCATTTCTCTATCCTGTTGGGATTTGGATTAAACATGCACACACACATCTGGCATGTTTGTCAAGCCTCAGGACATGGATTTGAACCATGGACAGGCATTGAGATCCAGCTTCTTAACCCACAAGGCTACAGAGCCAGTCCAATATCAGCAGTTGGGTATGAATGAAATATTGTGAGTTCAGAATTAGAAAGTTGAAGCTAAGCTCCCCAACTCTGTTGTTTCCAGGCTATGAAACTATTTTCAGATATTTAACATTTCTGAGTTTTTATCTCTTTATTGAGCACCCTGAGTCCTTTGTCTCTATATCTGAGCCCATTTGGTCAATAACAATTATTGATTGTTGTGTATGTTCCAAGTACTGTTCTAAGTGATGAAGTGCTGGGGACACAATATCAGACAAAACAAGCCCAGGTCTTCAGTGCTATTTATTGTCTATTATAAAAAATAGAAATCAAAGAAGAATAATTATAACATCCAACACTTCCCAATTGCTTAGGATATACCAGGTACTATACTAAGGACAAGAGAGGTAACTAGACACAACCACACCCCCCATCTTCATTCACTCACTCATTCATCTGACAAATATTTTTGAGGGCCTACTAGGTATGAGGCACTAAGAATATAACAGATAAAAAAGCCAAGTCCCAAGCTTCATAAAGCTTTCATTCTCATGGAAGAAGACATAAGCCAAGCTATGGCTCACTCCCTAACCTCTCTAATCTCTCTGCTCAGATATCCCTTTCTCAAAAAGACTCCATGACCACTGATTCTCATATGTAATTTTAACCACCAGTCCACATCCATTCCCTTCATCCTGCTCAATGATTAACTTTTTGTGTTAACTTGACTGGACCACAGTGTGCCCAAATATATTTGGCCAAATATTAATGTGTGTGTGTGTGTGTGTGTGTGTGTGTGTGTGTGATTGAGGTTTGGGATGAGATTAATATTTAAATCAGTAGAAAGAATAAAGCAGATTTCCTTCCCTGCTGGATGACCCTAATTCAAATAGCTAAAGGCCTAAATATTAATAGATAAAAAGGCTAACATGCCCATGACCTGCCCTTTTACCTGATGAATTGAGCTGAGACATTAGCCTTTTCCTGCCTTTGAACTCAGATTGAAACACTGGCTCTTCTTTGACTCAAGCCTGCTGACTTTTGAACTGCAACTGTATCAGCACCTCTCCTGGTTCTCAGGCCTTTGGACATAGACTAGAACCACACCATTGGCACTCCTGGGTCTCCAGTTTGTCAACTGAAAATCTTGAGAGTTCTCAGCCTTCATAATCATATGAGCCAATTGTTCCTTCTGTTCTTTGGAGAACCCTAATAATATACCTGCTTATCACTTTTCAACATATTAAATTGTTTATCAATTATATTTTTTGTTTATTATTTATTTATTTTCCTCAACAGAATGTAAGTTTCACAGAGTTTTAATTTGTTTGTTTGTTTTTCTGGAGGGTACATGCACTTGCTAGAAAGACAGACAGACAGGGAGAAGAGAAAGTATCCTCCATGGGGAATGGTCATGTATGTGCCTAGCCTGTTACTCAAGCCACTGAATGTGAGACTTGAACCCACACAATCATCCATGTGGGATCCAACAACCCTAATTGCCACACCAAGAGATAATCCCACAGAGCTTGTTTATTACTAGATCTCAACTCTGGTGTCTAATGGGTATTCAATAAATAGTCACTGAAAGAATAAATATGCTATGCCAAGTGGAGGTAAGTATTATTATGAAGATGAATACAACTGAGTGAAAGAGAAAGCGAAGCAATGGCACTTGTTTTCACAAAGCTTGGTCAGGCCCTGTTGGAACAATGGGCATTGTTACTGGGATGATCATACTATTTATCTTCCAAACCAGAACATCTTTTTTAATTAAAAGTTTTCTTCTGAGATACTCAGAGATTCACATGGAGTTATAAGAAATAATATAGAGAGCCTTTATGTAGCCTCGACCCAGTTTTCCCACATAGTAACATCTTGCAGAGCAATAGTACATTATCACAACCTGGATGTAAATATTGACACAATCCACACATCTTGTTGAGATTTTCTCAGGCTAACTTGTACTCATTCATGTGTTCAGTTGTATGCAGTTTTCATATGTGTAATCTCGTGTATCCCTCACCACAGTCAAGATCCTAGTTCCTTCACTAGAATTCCTTGTGTTGCTCTTTTATAACCACAACCACCTTTGTGCCTCTCAGTACTACCCAAATCCCAGACAGTCACTATTCTGCTTCCATTTCCATACTATTTGCAAACTGGGACACTTTGGAAAGCAAAGGGAGACATTATTAATAATTATGGCAGGACAACTGGCAGATAAAGGCTGTGCCTGATAAACATAGCATGTGGCCATCTACTTATCATGAAACAATGATAGTAACAACAGCATCCAACAATCATGGTATACTTAGTTTGCCACATACCACCCTGACCCTTGCTCACATGATCATTTTTACACCCCAAAACCACCATATGAGGCCAGTAGTGTTAGTGTTCACATTTTACAGGTAAAGAAACTGAGGCCAGGAGGCATTAGGACACCTACTCAAGGTCACAGGGCATATAGTTTTCAGAGGCAGGAATCGTAACTAGGTCTGTCTGGTTCCAAAGCTTGCCTTTTTAACTTCTGCATATTAAACAAATAATTACAACAACTAATTTATTAAATAATTACCCGTGAGCTAAGCATTTTGAAGGAGAAGTAGAAAGTGCTACTGAAGCATAAAATGGGAATTGGAAAAATACCTCCTGCACACAGAATTATTGTAAGGATTAAAAAATATTAGTTAGTTAAAGTGCTTTGTATACCAAAAAGAACCTTTAAAACTGTTCAGCACTGTCAACTTGTATAGCAGGAGAAATGGCCTTATGTGAACATTCATCATCTTGAATTTCCAAAATTTTAAGAGCAATCTCTTTAAAAGTGCAATAGCTTCCCATATATTCTTTGGTATGCTGACACAGAACACTGGATTTTAAATTTTTAAAAATCTACAGTTTCTAACTTCACTCCAAAGAAAGCACTTAGCCTGACACCATAAACTGGATAGCAGAGTTCTCCCCACAGAAAGAATTATCTATAATTCCTCCAGATGTTAGAGGATACATCACTGAGAGAAGGAGTTTGCAGATTTAGAATCAACTGGGATGTCCTGCAAGGAAAAGAAATAAAAAAAGAAGTCCACTAGGTAGAGGGAAATGGATCAAGAGCAATTGCATCAGATTTTACCTCAAATTAAAAAGAGGGACACTGGGCAAGCCAGTGGCATGGTGGATGAGGCAGCTGAATCCCACACATCTGACTTGGTGCTTTCAGTCCCAGCCCCAACAGCTTGAAAATCATGCAGATACGTGATAGTGCATGCCCATAATTCCAAGAGGAGAATGAAAGAGAAGGAACTGTGGCATGGCTATCCCCCATATGGGGTGATTTCTCCTCTCTCTCTCCCTCTCTGTTTCTTTCCGGTGAGCACATACAACCCTATAGCAAAAACAACAAATAAATAAATAGATAGATAGGAAAGAGGAGCATTAAGGGTCAGCCACTTTAAGACATACTTAAAAATAAATATTACAGAGGCCAGATGGTGGCACAGTGGTAAAACACCATGATCTGCAAGGCAATCCCACATGAGAGGGTTCCTAGTTAAAGTCCAGAGACCTCCCTGGGAATACAGGGTATGTGTATACCTATGATCTGTAGTTGGCTGAGTACTAGGGTTGGATCACAGTGACAAGATCCTGTTATGGGTGCTGTTTCTCTCTCTGTCTCTGTCTTACCCTTATCTCTCTCTGTCTAACACTCATTTAATAAGTAAATAAACTTTTTTTTGGAGAGGTTTTTGCTGTAGGGAGCGTGTGCTCGTCAGACAGACAGAGCGAGACAGAGAGATAGAAAGTGAGAAATCACCCCCCAGGGGAGATGGCCATGCCACAATCCCTTCTCCTCCATTCTCCTCTCGGGATCTTGGGCACGCATGCACATGCACCCAGTGTGAGTTTAAGCCACCGGGTCTGGGATTCAAACCACGGTCGACTACATGGGAGTCCAGCGACATAGCCATTATGCTAACTGCTGGTCCCAGTAAATAAACATTTTTAAAGACTTTTCCTATAGGACACGTGTCCTCACCAGAGACAGAGATAAACAGAGAGACAGAAAGTGAGAAATCATCCCCCAAGGGGGATGGCCATGCCAAAATTTCTTCTTTGCCATTCTCCTCTCAGGATCTTGGACACTCATGCACATCTGCCCAGAATGAGGTTTAAGCCACTGGGTCCAGGACTTGAAGTCTGGTTGACTATGTGGGAGTTCAGCAATGTAAACATTAGGCCAACTGCTGATCCTAATAAATAAACTTTAAAAATAAATAATTCCACCTTTGTGGCATAATAATAATGCGCTGTTTAGGAGAAGCTGGATCATACATGGTGACCATGATTCAAATCCCCAACCCAGTCAACCTGAAACGCACTAGGTACATACATGAATACCCAAGATCTGATGGTCTAGAGGAGTGGAAGGAGAGGATTGTGCCATGACCAGACCCTGTGGAGGGTGCCCCCTCTCTCTTTATCTCTCTGTCACAAGCATGCTCTCTATCATGAGTAAAGAAAAAACTTAAAACTAACTAAATATTACATTAAAGAAAATCCTTTTTTTAAAAAAGTTTTTGTCGGGACAGCAGTTGGCATAATGGCTATGTCACTGGACTCCCGTGTAGTTGACCATGGTTCGAGTCCCGGACCTGGGGGCTTAAACTCACACCAGACGCGTGTGCATGTGTGCTCACGATCCCAAGAAGAGAATGGAGGAGAAGGGATTGTGGTGTGGCCATCTCCCCTGGGGGGTGATTTCTTGCTTTCTGTCTCTCTGTTTCTCTCTGTCTTTCTGGTGCACGCACGTCCCCTATTGCAAAAACCTCTCAAAAAAAAAAAAAGTTTTTGTCATAGGACACATGCTTTTGCCAGAGAGAGACAGAGAAGGAAAGTGGGAAATCATCCCTCCATGGGATTGGCCACACCACAGTCCCTTCTCTTCCATTTTCTTCTAGGGATTTTGGGCATGCACACTCACCTGGCATGATTTTCAAGGTACTAGGTCCAGGACTCTAACCGTGGTTGACCATGGGGAGTTCAGCACCTTAACCACCATGCCACCTGCTGGCCCAACCCTTGATATCTGAATACAGCAGTAAGAAAATGCAATCAAGAGTACAGTACTTGGACTTCTAAAGACAGGATCTCTTTACAGAGCTGTTCTCAGAATTTCTAGTTGTAAACTTCTAGATTTACTGATACCTGATCCTGAACCCACTGAAGAAAAGGTCAAATGACAAATTTCTACAGGAGGAGATTGTTACCTCATGAAAGTCAGCTGACATCTGTAGAATGACAGGAGAAAGATTGAAGATGGGTTAAGGGACCAGTAGATTCAACATTAAAATTAATATTAGACTGGAGCCAAAAGACTACATTTGCATCCCACCTTTACTAATAAAATTGGGTGATCCTGAGAAAAGGCCCTAAATCCCACTTTTTTTCACTTATAAGTAAATGGACTGGCCCTATAGTGCAGTAGTTAGGTCCTGCACAGAGGAAGCTGGATCCCACATGGCCAACCAGGATTCCTGTCCAGTACATTCGGCTTGAAAAACATACCAGGAATGTGAGTATGTCCAGGACCCTGATAGGAAGATGAAATGGAGGTAAAGAATCGCAGAATTATCAGACCCTACTTGGGGGCGGGGGAGGCTGCTGTTTTCTCTCTCTCTTTCTCTCTCTCTCTCTCTCTCTCTCTCTTTCTGCATGTATCCTCCAACATAAAGCAAAAGTTACTGTACTTAGTGACAAAGTTATGTGGTACTGAAATGAGATAAAGTACCCTCTGTATATTTTCTAAAGTCTTACATAAATAAGACTATTTAAGAAAGTTTCTTAGAAGGACACTCTGAAAAAGTGAGAATAGAAAATACAAGGAAGAAGTCCCACAGAAATTCCTACAGGAAGGTTCTACAGAGGAGTTGTAGGCAAAGGTCTGATCTAAAGGGCCATTTTGCAGTAGTCCAGCACTGCCAGGAAGATTGCACCCTGAGAAACTTCTGCATCCTATTTCCCTAACCAGCAGGATTTTGATCCTGTCTTATTAAACCATTTCCAGACTAGCTTGTGTTGTTTGTTCTGCTTTCACACCAGAAGAAGATAGGTACTGGGCAGTAGGTAGGTTATTCTTACTCTAACCAAGTCTCTGTTCAAATGTTATCTTCCCAGACAGGCCTTTATTCATTCTAAATAGATCACAGTACAGAATAGAGCACCCTTTCTACTAATAGTCTGACTCTTATTCTACCCCTTTTGTCTTCAAAGCTCTTCTTGTCCCTTCTCACCCATGATTTTTCTTTTTTTTTTTTCTTTTTTTTTTGGAGAGGTTTTCACTATAGGGCACGTGTGCTCGCCAGACAGAGAGAGATATAGAGACAGAAAGCGAAAAATCATCCCCCAGGGGGGATGGTCACGGCGCAATCCCTTTTCCTCCATTCTCCTCTCGGGATCTTGGGCATGCATGCACACGCGCCCGGCATGAGTTTTAAGCCACCGGGTCCGGGACGAGAACCACGGTCAACTACGTGGGAGTCCAGTGACATAGCCATTACGCTAACTGCTGGTTCCCATCACCCATGATTTTTTATGTTGATTTGTTTGTTCATTGTGTATTTCTTTAAGAAAATGTAAATGTTATGGGGACAGAAAGACTTTGCCTATCTAATAACAACATATTCACATAGGCTAAGAATGTGTATGTACAGTACATACTAGGTGCTCAATAAGTATTTTCTTTAATAAGTAAATGAATGAATTACACTCTCGGCCTCATTCTATCCATATTCTCTCATCTTAGGTGCTGGGGCAACTCTAAACAATCTTCTGCTACTTTGCATGCTAGTTATTGCCTTTCTCTGTCATTTGAATCTTTTCCTTTGTTTGGATTTCTCCGAAAGAAGAACCTGAGACAAGAGTTCAGTAGTAATTTATTTGGAAGGTTATCTCAGGACCTAAAAATCAGGGAGAGTAAGACTGGGAACAAGGAAGAACCAACCAAAGAGTTCTTACCCAGGTCACCAGTGTGGGCAGGCGGCACCAATCTTGCATGGATGTACTGAAAGTCACCCCGCTCTCAGAATATGAAAGATGGAGCATTAATCTACACAAACCCAACAGTTTGAAAAAGAAATTTGCCCTTGCCCTTGAGAAAATTTTGCTCTCAGTGAAAACGAAAAATGCATATGACCTATTTGTTATACCAAAGGGAATTAAATTTTACTGAATGCCAAACATGAGCTGGGCAGTGCAGAGTGCAATTTGTATGTACTGTCTGATTTTGCTATGGCAATGGGAGCCGCCATTGAGTTCCTACTATCTAACTACATTCTTCATCTCATCAGTTCTTATCATTCAATGTGAGTGTTTATCTCTATTTAAGAGATGAGAAAACTGAGACTTTTCCTAAGTCCCTCTATCAATACATAGCAAGTCTTTCTGACTTTATAGCTTGTGCTATGGAGAAACAACTAGAAATAAAATTCAGGACAATATACGTCTTGAGTGAATGACTTGGGACACAGGCATGAACAGCTATAAGAATTCAAAGAACGGAATGTACACTATGCAGACTATAATTAATGATAATATATTGCATCTTGGGAATTTGCTGAGAGAATAGAGTGTAAGTACTTTTACCACAAAAAAAGAAAGAAAGAAAGGTAAGAGATAGTGGATATGTTAATTTTCTGGACTGTAGTAATCACTCCACTATGGCTATACATACCAGAGTATCATGTTGTACACTTTAAATCTATATAGTAAAATACATAACAAACAAGTGAATCAACAGAATTCACAGAAGGAAACAATTTTTCCAGGTCAGGCTTACTTTGAACAAGAGTCCATTAAGTAGACAGACCTTAAGTTTTTAGAAAGCTGTAAGAGAGAAGTGAAGAGGAGAAAAAGGGATGACTGCAGGCCAGAAAACAAAATAGCTGGGGAGAAAAACATGGAGATAGGATAACCAGCTTCATGGAGCCTGAGCCCTTTTTCATTGTAGAGCTCACTCATATCATCTTTCATAAACAGTGTGCCGTGGAATTAACAACATGATGGATTTGGATTTAGAACACAAGCTTGGTCAAACAGTAAAGGAGACAAAACTAAAATAGAGAACATAATCCAGATTGTTGTGATGATTCTGAGGCCCCCAAACCTTAGAAACTCTAAATTTTTTTCAAAGTGTATTTGAAAACACATATATTCTGTTTGTGCAGCTTGACAACACTAAAATGCTGATAACATTTAATTTCCTTGACTTCTAACCTCTTAACCTGCTGGGCTGCTGGAATGGCACTGTAAATCAAAAGACACAGAATGGTACGTGGAACATGTGCATTGAGTCCTTCCAAACTGCCTGACCATGTTTTGAAACACTACTTACGACAGTGGGTATGCTGTTTGTGTCTTCATGAGTCTTTTTTTCTTATCTATGTTTCCACTGGTTAATGTGAGCATCAAAATAGCACTATTACAATAAAGAAGAAAGCAGAAGCGAAATTCAAAAATTGATGAGGGAGGTCCAAATATCCCTGACATCCCTCCCACCCCCACATTTCTAAATGTTCTTCCATTTTCAATAAAAAAAAAAAAATGGAATATTGCCTTGGGTCTACTAAATCATTAGCAAATTAAGAACCTGTTTTTAATAACATTTAACTTGTAAATAATGCATTAATTGACTAGCCTGAATGTTAGCTTGAGCATTCGAAACTCTGCTACTAAATTTGTAATGAGAGAAATGTGCTGTAACAGTAGGCTATATGGTGACTATAACAGATTAAATATGACAGTTGATATTTGTGAAAATGGGGTTATAATTAGAGGACACCTGCAGCTGTTTTCCAACCAAAACAACAGAAATTAAACTTGCATAAACTGTGTGCGTGTGTCACATGTTCTGTTGGTGTATTTCTTTTGTTCTCCTTGAGTCTTGTGTTGGTTCCCCCCTCCCTTTTTGTCAGGTCATATGTCTAAGCAACCAACAAGTGATTGTTTCATGAACACACTTCCTTGGATCTCTAAGTGGTACATCTAGAGGATGAGAAAGGGACATGAATCTTTTTTTCCTAAGAGTTAGCAGTGACTGAAAACATGACTGGCAACTCAGGGTGTTTATAGTTGCTCAGAATCAGGAAGTAGCCTTGCTCCCAACTATCGAGGAAGAGTTCTAAAGTGGAAATATTAAGAATGCCACATCTTGCCCATTGTACATTATTAAAAACGTACATGGTGATGGGTCAGATAAAGAAGTGGCTAGAAGTAGGGAAACCAATTATTGGCAATAACTAAAAATGACAGAGTGCTATAATTTCACTAATTCATTCAACAAACATAGATAAATACCATCCAGTGCCTAACCTATGCTAGACCCTGCTAATCTAGCACAGATCCTGCACCCTCAAGATGCTACAAATCTGGTTTGGGGGGCATATCTGTAAATCAAAAGAAAGACAAATCGAGCAAGTCTGTGAGAGATGAATAGTAACTAGCAAATGCTGGCCCATCCTGTCAGATGCCAATGAGGACGTTAAATAAGAAGAAGACAGAAAAGCTTCTGAATCTGTCAAGCAAAGGTCATTAGTAGCCTTGGCAAAAAATAGTTTTAGTGGAGTTCTAGAATTAGAGAAACTAGATTACAATGAGTGACACAATGAGAAGAAAGTAGAGAGAGAGTAGAGAAAGTTCTTTACAGAAGTCTCATTATGGAAAGACCAGGAAGGGATGGAGGAAGGAAGAGAGAGAGAGAGACAGAGAAGTGAAAAGAGTCAGTTTTCCAAAGACCTAGACAGGAGGCATGCACTCCATAGCAGTCACAGTCATTACACACATAGGCTTGGCATGTTAACGTACATGTGAACATTTTTTTAAATCAGAAGTTGAAATTATTTTTTAATATTTCAAACTATTAAAATCTCATTTAATATACTAACCGGCACCCATTTTTACAAAGAGTTGTACTAAAGCTTAGATGCACATTCTTTATTTACTTCATATTATGGAGCTGTAGTTAGCTCAGTCAATAATCTGTATTTTTCTGTATGAAAATGTTCACAATTTATAATTTACTATGTCATTCTAATTAGGTTAGCTTGAACCCTATGAGAGAAATCACCATACTTGTGGGTCAAAAACATTGAATATTAGCAATTTTGTGTGGTTCAATATAACAATAGACAAGGGAATAGGAAGAGCATAGCATTTTGATATAATGTTAAATGAAACATACGGTAGAAAGAAAGAAACAAGATAGCTGGGACAAAGGGTATTGAGTGAGCTTTGAAAAATAGTAATCTTTTTGTCTGGGTTAGGTGTGTGTTCTCAAGGGAAATAATTTTTGAGCATGTAGCTTGATAGTAATAATAACACTTTTAGGGAGTATGGCTGACTCAGGGGATCAATTGGGATTTAGGGAGTGGGGTTTTTACCTGTAATCTGTCCAATTTAGTCAGACTAACTTGCAATTTTACATAGTTAAACATCTTACAGGTCTGAGACCAACAGACCAAAGAAAAACACTCTGTCATTTGGGGCGTCTGGGTAACTCTTGGCATATCTTTTATTCTCGTTGTAATGTGATTACTCCATCTTTAAAATGAAGGCGTGGATTACCTATTTATTCTCAAGTCAATGTGAGAAGTCTAGATTTCTAAGTCAGAGTTAAGACAGTTTTGGTATAGTCAACAAGAGAAAGTAATTTTTCCAAACTGTCTATGCTAAAAATAAACCAAAGGTAGTCTCTGGGGATAGCTACCCAGTCCCCTTCACGGACACTAAATTCACTGTGGTGGGAGGCTGAAATGGACTGAAAAAAATCCATGAAAAAGAAAAACACCCTAATGAGGGCACCAGTGGTGGGTTGATGGGAACTGAGCTACCACTGGGAATGCATTACCTGCATGTTTTCTCCAGAGCAGGGTCATTGGACAAGTCTATGAGGAAAAGATCCCACAGCAGTGCACAATCTGTGCCCTGGCTAAGTTCTTGGAATGTCCTTTGTCAGCTGTTAGAATCACAAATTCAAAAACAAAGAGAAAAACACACTAAAATGAAACTAAAAAATATACAGCATGAGATTCTGCTTCCCTCTGCCTTAACAAAGGAATCATGAAAACATTTCAACCAATATACCAGGCATTCATAGCAGTCATGATACCTTCATTGCTGGTCTCAGGTTTCCCACCTCTATCAGGCTATGGCTAGGCAACTCTTTAGAGCAACCCATTACTGCCTGCAGGGAACCATACGTGGTATGAGAAGCCATGAGTCATGGGATAAAGACATGGTCAAACATGTCTTGGAGAAATATCCCAGCTCTTCCTCAACCTATGGAATTCCTCCTAGCAAGGAATAGTTAGGAAATTCTCTACTGTGTCTTGATTTTATATTTTACTGAGTTGCAAGCAGAATTCTTTCTTCTATTATATTATATGAGAGATCTCCAAGAAGATCCTAGAAAATGGATATTTTGAAAAAGCTGCATGGATTCTAAATTTTTTTGCATTGAAACAAACTCATATTCTAATTCTATTTTTTTCCATGAACTTTTTGAAATCTCTTCTTAATTATATACTATTATAAAACAAATCTTGAATATGTAGACCTCAAAATATCTAATGACAATTCCAAATGGGGATCTCTGTTCCAACTTATTAGATGTATTTTGTAAAATTAGGCATAGTTGCATTTACTATTATAACATCTATAATGTACATGGTAAATACACAACCTTCCTCCCTAGAGGTAAGATATTTTTCAAAGTCAAAAGAAAAATAATATGACCCATAAGGCCAGGTATAAAATTATACCCAGAAATTCACACCAAGAATCTAATCACCTTGAGGTTATTTCTGAGGGCTAAATGTCAATCGTAGTTGGAATGAAATTATTTACCTCATTGTATTGCTTGAGGATGATTTTTCTTCTGTTATACATGGAAACAGTTGTGACCAATTATATATTGTTTCAAATGATTTGTTCTCTTTCCTAAAAGATTATACTTTCCTATCCTATCAAAACCTGACATCACCTTGTAGCTTGCTTTGACCAATAATATGTGAGCAAAGGTGACAATTGCCACTCGTGTGGAGAAGCTTTGGTCAATGTGTGGTTCCACCATTGTTCTTTTCCCTCTTCCTGAATAGTGCATGAACTAAATAAGTACTCATTCTTCTGCTTCAATTCCAGAATGATGATACCTCAAATAGCACTGAAACTAACAACCAACATATAATAAGAGAGAGAAATAAATCCTGATTGTTATGAACCACTAAGAAGTGGAGACAGTCTGACACCACATACTAACACAGAAAAATCTGACTGGTATGAAAATAAAACAAACCATCAGCTATAGGAAGTAGATCTGTTCCATGATATACACGAACAATCTAGCTTATCTCAGCATAGAAAAGGAAGAACAGGAGAGAAAGGAGTAAGAGAAGTCAAGAAAATAAATACCAAGGAAATATTGGTATTCTAGAAGTGGTTATGTTCTGTCAGCTGCAAATTAGACTTTTATTCACTTCTAGACGATTTCTCCTCTCTTCTGAGTTGATGCTAAAAAGAGTGTCTTGCTCTGATGACACTAGTTTGAGAAGCAGCAGTCATATGTGACTTCAGGAAACCAGAGTTCTAATGCACCTCAGATGTATCCTTCATACCCTCCAGCAATCATACTATATTTCCCTAGTTCATTAACTCTCTACTGGAAAATTGTTTCATACCTGCCCCTCCACCCTCAAGCTTCCAATCACCTCTGCCATCCTCACACTGGTCTGATTGCTTTGCTTCCTAGTTCACTGAGAAAATGACATCACTCAAAAGAGAACTTCATCAACCTCTAGCATCACATCTTCCTCCATCTGCATCTGTGCCCATTTGCTAAACCTTTTCTCCCAGCCATGTGTCTAGTCAAGACCAACTTTTACTTCCCAACAGTTCATATGACACTCACCTACCAATGGGCACTGTTTAGTTATTCCTCTCTGTTTCTCTTGATGTTTCTTCTCATATCTATATTTGAGTCCCCAAGATTGGTCCTTGACCTTGTCTTTTGTCAATCTATGTTTACTCCATTGAAAACCCCATCTAATCTCAAGGCTGTAATAAATTTATATTTGCATCCTCATTCTCTTCCCTAAAATCTACACTTTCGTATCCATGACACATGCATTGGATACTTAATAGGCATCTAATAGACATGTCTAAACTGAATTCCTGATAGCCCCTACCACCACCATTGAAACTGGTCCTCCCACAACTTTTCCCATCTTAGCAAGTGGCAACTCTGAGTTCAAGTCAAACCCCTTCAATGTTTTCTCTACTCCTCTTTTTTTCCCCCTATCCTCTTCTCTAATACTGGATCTCCTAACCATCTAGCAAATTCTTTAGTTCTAAAACTTTCAAACTATATCCAGAATTCCACCACTTCTCATTAATCTATTGCTATCATACTCATCTGAGTCCTCAGCACCTCTTGCCTGGATTAGTACAAAAACCTCCTAACAGTTTCTCTGTTTTCTGTCCTTGCCTTTTTAAATCTATTTTCTACATAGTATTAAAGTTATTTCATTAAAACATGCCAGATAGCACTCTCAGCTCAACATCTTCCCAGTCTTTTCTCTAATCTCCCCTACTCTACCTTGTTCGTCATCACTTCATCCATGTTATTACTTGAGTATAACAGATACACTTCCATGTCAGCGCCTTTGCCCTTGCTATTCCCTGTCACTGGAAATGCTTTCATTTTGTCTGTAAAATAGGTTCAAAGTCGACATGATCATCTGCTTTTTTCCTTCAGATCTTTACCCAATGAGGGCTTCCCAGGCCAGCCTCCACCACTTTATTTTTTGGTATGCATTTATGATTATCTATCATACTATATATTTTACCCAGCATATTTATTGTCTGTATCCCCCACCTTGAAATCTCTACAAGGGAAGGAGGGTTTGTTAAATACTGCACTCTGACTACCTAAAGACTGACACGTTGAAGATCCAACAAACATTTACTGAAAGAATAAATGAAACTTTTTACAAATTACCTTCTTGATGCCTAGATGTAGTACTATTTACAATTTTTTATCTTGTTTCCTCTCCTTATTCACTATTTGTTTTTTAGTCTCTATGGTCATTTTACTAATTATTATGTTCCAGGTCAAACTCTATACATTCTGCCTTTTCTTTTTTTAATTAATCCTATCCTCCCATCCACACCTTCACTTCCTTAAAAGGTGGATTTATTTATGTGAATTTAGTGTTTTGTTGTTTTTACTTGGCATGATTAGAAAAACTGTGTTATGGACCAGCAGTCCCAAACCCAGTGGCTTCAACTCTTGTAGGGTGCGTGTGTGTGTGTGCCCAAGATCCTGAGAGGAGAATGAAGGAATGGCACCATGGCCATCCCCCCCAGGGGTGAGTTCTCGCTTTCTTTCTCTCTGTTTCTCTGTATCTTTGTCTCTCTGGTGAGCACACGTGTCCTATGGCAAAAACCTCTCCAAAAAAAAAAAAAATTTCAAACAAAACAACAACAAAAAACTATGTTAACATTAAGATAAGCTTTAGAATTAATCTAGTTCCATTCTTTTCACATGAAACAAAAGGAAACTGAGGTTGAGAGGAAGAAAGAAACTTCAAGGTTGCACACCTTGTTCTAGCTAATAAGTGGGGCCAGGAACCCTGGCTTGCTAGCCTGTTTTTCCTCCCACAATTCCAACTGCCGTTTTCTTCTGGTTTCTGTAAGTAAAACTAGCTCCTGCTAATGCCTCTGCTTCTTTTATTTTTTATCTCCTCTTAGTTATATCATTTTGATATCTTCATAAATCTGCTTTTATCTCATTTTGCAAGAATATTTATATAAAGTAAAAAGGAACGATTTCCTTAGAATTTAAACAAAACCCCTACAGACTCTACTAAAGTTTTCATTAGATTCTTCTAAGATGTATTATGTATGAATATGCAAAAGATATGTTAGAATTTAAACTCCAGAACAAAAATGTTTCAGAAAACATGAGTAAGATGTTAATAATGGCATTTACCTCAATATTGTGTTGCAAAGATTCAGTGAGAAAATGTGCACTGCCCAACACACAGGAAAGACAGAAGAGACATCTTTTATGACACAGATTTTTGTGTTTGAAATGTAAGTGTAGCATGTGAACCAGAGTTTCTATGTGGCCCTGTTGGTCCTACACAATATTGAGACCCAATTTTCTCTCTTACTAGAAAAAATGTGTTGCATCTGTAATGGTCCAATTAATTATGGCAATTTATTATTCTACTTCCCAGAGCACTTCAGAGAGTACTTTCTGAATACTGATTTTTTTCTAACAGCCACAATATTCCCCTGAGCTAGTAGGTACCTACAGTTATCATCATCTCCACTTGTCTATGATGTAAACTGAAACCCAAAGGTTATTTACCTCTGCTCAACATACACAAGCAATAGGGGGAATAAAACCAGAACTTCAAACATTGAATACCAAACCCTGAGTTAGTCCATTGAGCCAGCCAGCCAGCCCTGTATTAGTAAATAGTTCAAGATGCAAAACTAAACATTATTTTTCTATGCTACTAAAAATTTTGAAACTCCTCCCATAGAAAGATGGGATCTACACCCCATGCCTTTGAATCTGGGTGGACTCTTTAGCTGGCCAATACAATATAACAGAAAATAAGCTGGGTCAGATCCTAGGCACAGGCCTTAAAAAACCAGCAACTTCTACTTCCAGTCTCTTGTAACATTCTCTTTGGGAATTCTAGGTTACTATGTAAGAAATTCTACTAACCTGAAGCAACTCTGGTGGAGAGGTCACATGTAGACACTCCTGTCCCACTCATCTTCCAGTCGAACCTGTTGTGGTGATAGTCATGTGAGTGCAGTCATCTTGTTCTTCTAGATAATCCCTACCACCAGGGAAAACTTGACATGGAGCAGAAGAATCGCCCAGCTGAGCCACGCCTGAATTCTCAAGTAGTACAATCCTGATGTAATACAATGATTTTTCTCAGTCACTAAGTTTTGAGGTAAATTGTTATGCAGCAATAGGTCACAGGAACAGAATTTAATACCAGGAGTTACAGTGCTGCCATAACTAAAACCTAAAACATGTTGCAGAGGTTTGTGAACCAGATAGTGAGCAGAAGACTGAAAGTCCTTGTGGGCATTGTTAATTAAAGTGGGACGGCCTGAAGGAAATAGTTAACATAGTAATTGCTATTGAAAGCTGGAGATAACGTGATCCTGGTTAAGAAGTGGCAGTGATTCTGGCAATTCTGCTGTGTATAGTAATCTAGATAATGGAAAATATACTTAGTAAAATGATGGGTTTGACTAAATTTTAATTCCTGAAAGGAGTGCCAAAAATGCCAAATAATTTATTTTAGGAATAGTATTATATGGCATTTATAATATTATATAGAGAAAGGAAGGCTAAAAAAATGAACTCTTCATTATAGTTAAGTATTTGTATTATTTAATTATATTATAGCATAATTCAGAAACAGGATGGAGATCTAACCAAAGAATGTCAACATGTGACCAGAAAGATTCATAAATGCTATAGACTAGAAGCGTCTCCTTGCTTTCCATTTTTTAATTGAAACATTGATTGCATTTATCTTAAATGCAATCAATTTATCTTTATCTCTGTCTCAACATTGTCTATATCTTCGACCTAGAAAGGGAGAGTAGACCAAATAATTATTTATTTAGTTCATGGGTAGAAAAGAACCATACTTAAAGATACACACCTGAAGTGCCTCATTCGCATTGGGGCCTGCTTAGGATGACGAGATTCTAGATCCTGAACCTGTCCCTAATACTGCCTGGCTCGTGATGCTGTTATAAGATAAGAATTTAGGGGTTCTTCAAACAGGGTGAATGTATTTTTGTGTGGGAGGAAATATAAATAATCAATGGTCAATTAGTGACCTGTGACAGACTAGATTTCCACAGATTCTCTGATACCCTTTCTATTCAGAGGTAGGATATATATCCCCTTCCCTCAATTCTGGGTGGGCTTCATGGTTGGCTTTAACCAACAGAATATGGCAGAAATTATGCCATTTGGACAAGCTGTTGGGCCAGGCCTTAAGAACAAACAACTTCCGCTTAAGTTTTCCTGAGAAAATGCCTTCCTGATGGCCCTAATCCCCTGTTAGGGAAACTATAGGCAAGCACTCTAGTTGACAGTCCCAACAAAGACCAGCCTTCTAGCCATCTCTGTCAAGGCATTAAACTATAAATAAAGACATCTTGGAGTCTCCAGATGAGCTCTGAAGCTGCTAGCTTAGTACCAAAAGTGATCTCAATTGATTCATGAAACAGGGAGATCACCCAGCTGAACCACATTAAACTATTGACCAAGTAAGTAGTGAGATATACTAAAGTGATGTTCTAAACCACTCAGGTTAAGGGAATGTGTTATATAGCAAGAGATAACCAGGACACCAACTATACATATATAAAAGTAAGTGGAGGTAGCCATTCTTCTCACACTGAATTATGCTCTCTAAAGAGGTAATGAGGTGACTTTTTGTGAAGGTAATTACATTTCAAATGTGCTAAGGATGCTTTCTATTTTTCTTACCCACAGAGCACACCTATAATAGTCACTACCCTACTTTATTCATAGGAATGTTGAGAGGAGCAAATGAGATAATGTGTATGAAAGGAGTCCACAATGCCATTCCCCTTATGCAAATGTAAGATGTTACTATTACTTAAAGAAATATGAGAGTCAAAATTTCTTTTGCAATTTAAACAATTACTCAGGTTTTATCACTTCTGTAATTTCAGCTCATCATATATCTGATTCTTCTCAATACCCAGGTACTTACAGGCATACAAAATTGTCCTATAAATGTAGACTTTCTTCAGTACTGAATTAAAGCAATGCTTGTTAATGAAAGTACAGTTATACACTTTAGCACAATTTTGACATGTATGGATATACTTTAACTCAGATAGATAAAGCACAACTGGAATTAGTTAATTGGGTCAAGCATGCAACCCTTGGGGGGAGTGGGAGGATGTCGAAATCAGCTAGTTTGAAAAAGGAATTCTGCCCGTGGTCTGAGGTGCTGCCTCATCTTTGTACTTGATGAGGAGCATATTGTGCCTAATAGAGAGAGATAAAGGGGTGTTAAAATACTTTCCTCTGTGACAGAGAATAGTGTTACAAAAGCCTATTGCTTCTGATAGGAAAGCTGAGAGAGTGAAAAATTTGTCAAACTTTAAGTTATTGATCTATGGTTAGTTAAGTGACGTTTCATGGTTTTAATGACATTTCTTCATCCTCAGAAAGTTAGAATATATGAAGGCTTTTTCTTATACTTAATACCCAAAAGAAAGCTCAAAGCACATAAACACACACAGAGACACATAATTATTTCATGGTATCACTAAAGCCCTTTCACTGGTAATTTTTATATTTTTAATTGCCAGAGGGAACAAAACAACCTCCAATGGCACATGGTCCTGCCAAAATCCCTTTTTCTTCTTTTCTCCATCCTATCACAATTTGGGGCATGCATGTACATGCACCCAGCAGATTTTCCAGGCCACAGGAGCTGGGATTCAAATCACAGTTGGCCATGTGGGAGCCCACTCCCTTAAACACTAGGCGATGGGGCTGGTTCTAAAGCTCTTCAATTTGAATGAACAGTACAAACAAGTGAGTCAGTACTTCAACTATCAGGTTGGTGCATCGGCTTCTACAATCAGTGCCTCACTGGATCTGGGCTCCAGAAACATGAGCCCCTCTCTCTGGAAACAAGTTTGACAATGCATCACAAGTGGGTGGTTAGAGGCTCTTTAGGTGTTAGCCCATAGTCCCCCTCAACATGTGGAGCTTCAGAAGTTTCAGGTCCACAGAACTTGAGAAGGTCTACTACCTGCAAGAGGAAGACCAAGCTCTGACTGGAGGACCCTTGAAAGTGTAAATCATTTTTGCTTCCATTGTCCTTCAGCAAACCTTTGCATCAAGACCATCTTAAATTCTGGGAAAGTGCTGAAAAATAACCTCCAGTACAAGCATTCAAAATATGGCCAAGGCAAAACCCCAAATTTTCATTTAGCCCGTACAACTAATGAGGGTATAAAAAGCAATAGAAGTATTAAGAGCTCACTGGTCACTCCAAAGACAATTTTATAAACTAGATTATCACTTTCATTTTACAAAAGAAGAAATCAAGAAATGGAAAGATTAAGGAGTTCACCCAAGGTCACATAGCTGTCATTTACTGAAAGAAAAGAAACATCCAGCTTCTAGGACTTAAAATCTGAGTCTGGCTCCACAGCCATATCCTCCTCCACTAAATTATACTGGTCTCTGATTGAGGATAAGAACAATAATGATAACCGCCATTTATTAAAAGACAGTATTGGAGAATACGACCTGGGAATTTTAATACAGGCAGAACTCAGCTCAGCCTCTTCATTGACCCCAAACAGATTAGTGAACATCTCCAAGTCTCAAGTTCCCATTTTTAAGATGGGAATAATTACAACACTCACTCATGGAGTTAGTGTGAGTTTTAATAATCTGTCAAGTAGCAAGAATTTAATAAGCACTCAGTGAATGAGAGATTAATTATTACTAATGACGTGCCAGGCATCATTCATGTATTACTTTATTGAACCCAACAGTGCCATAAATGGAGAGTTTTACAGTGTACCTATTTTACAGATCTGGAAAGTGAGTTCTAAAATAGCCAGAATCGCACGATTCAGTTGTGTTTGATTACAGTCCTACATGGTTCTAAACCCTGCAGTAGCTCCGCACTGTTCCTTCTCCTCTCTTAATACATCAGCTTATATCAACCTGTGCCACAGATGGCTTTGTTTATTTATTTGTTTGTTTATTTATTTATTTATCTAAGTGGGTATATGTGCTTGTCAGAGAGAAATAGCAACAGAGAAGGGGGAGAGAAGGAAGCACCTCTCCATGGAGAATGGTTATGCCACAATCTCTCCATCTCTCCTTCCTTTTGGAATTTTGGGCACACACACACGCACCTGCACCTGACATTTTTCCCAAGCACTGGGTCTGGAACTCAAATTATACAGTAGGCCATGTAAGATCTGGCTGGCTTGAGACCAGCAGTTAGCGTAATGGCTATGGCACTGGACTCCCATGTAGTCGACCGCGGTTCGCGTCCCGGACCCAGTGGCTTAAAACTCATGCCAGGCGCATGTGCGTGCGTGCCCAAGATCCTGAGAGGAGAATGGAGGAGAAGGGATTGCGACATGGCCGTCCCCCCTGGGGGGTGATTTCTCACTTTCTATCTCTCTATCTCTCTTTGTCTGGCGAGTACATGTGCCCTATAGCAAAAACCTCTCAAAAAAAAAAAAAAGATCTGGCTGACTTAACCATCAGACCATAGAGCTGGCCCATGAATTTTTATTTTTAAGTCGATTTACTTCATTCATGATAGAGTGTGTGTACATCTTCATGTACACACTCAGAAAGAGAGAAACAAGTACCCTCAACAGAGTCTTGTCACACCACAAAATCCCCTCTCCCCAGCCCTACAGGTCATCAGGATCCAGGGCATATGCATGCATAGGCTCCACATATTCTCAGGTTGACCCGAGGATCCATGTGGCTTCCAGCACTGCAGTTCAGTTTGTTACCAACTGCATGACCAGGCTAGATCTACAAATGACTTTTCAAATAGTAAGCTAACATTTTTTAGCTACTAATGTTGTGAAACTGCATTGCTGAGTTAACCCATTGTTTTTAAAATTCTATTTCATGCTCTAATGCTTAGGGAAGAAGAAGTTTAACATATTTAACTTAACTCTCCTGGGGGGAAATATTGGACTTATAAATGGTAGTACTTTAGGAAAATATCAAAAATCTTTAGAACAAATGAATCAGACTAAGAATCAGAACACAGTTTTTGTTTTTCTTTTCCTTTCACATTTTACACTGACTAGTTGTGTACACTTAGACGTATACCTTAACCTTGAGACTTCTACATCCTCCTCATAAAGTGAAAGATGAGCTCAATCAGAGGGTTTCCTCTAACTCAGACATATACGTAATGTATTTAGGCAGCATTCAAGAGACCGTAGACAAGTGACTCTTCACTAGGGATCTCTTAATAGCAATGTTGTTATTGCTTAAAGACCTGCTTCACAACTCAGGTTCTAGAACCCTTGAGATTCTGGTTCAGTTGATCTGGTTGCTGTTAGAGCATCTGTATTTTGTGAGCTCTGCTGCTTTACCAGGTGAGTATTCAGTCTTAAGAATCATTGTTTTAGACCACTCTGCAGAGTTAGCAAAAGTTGCCATGAACGGACATCACAGGGATCGCCAAAGCCTGCATCAAGGCCTCCGTTGATGGACTAAGTTCATTGATGAGGCAGAGCTGTAGCGTGCAATATTAGTCTTTCTTGGCCACTTTTTTATCACATGGTGTCTTTGTGGGAAAAATGTATTCACTAAAAAAAGGCACGCTGACACCATGACATCAATTTTAAAACTGAAGTAAAAGTTTAGAAAGCAAAACTGCTGACTCACCTAACAGCAGTGTCACATTCAAATTGAGAATTACCCAAAGTCAAGAAAAAGTACAGCCAATAGCTGGACAGTGATGCAGCAGTCACACAGCTGGATCCACATTGGAGGGTCCCCAGTTCACATCATGAGGCCTCCCTCTACGCACATGTGTATGCCTGTGATCCCGGCTGTCTGAGTCAAGGGGTGGATCATGCCATGAAGATCCTGTTGAAGGTGTTGACGTGTCTCTCTTTCTTCCTCTCCCCTCCCACCAGAAGAAATGGGTGGAAATTTTTTGAAAATAATAATTATGGTCAATAAGAGTTATTATCAATACATAAGTACCAAACCTTCCCCCCAGTAGCTAAGTTTATTAAGCTAGAATCATGACACAATTTTGAAAAGTTAATAAACTTGAACATGGGGAACCAGCAGTTAGTGTAATGGCTATGTCCCTGGACTCCCACGTAGTCAACCACGGTTTGCCTCCCAGACCCGGTGGCTTAGAACTCACGCTGGGCGCGTGTGCGTGCATGCCCAAGATCCCGAGAGGAGAATGGAGGAGAAGGGATTGCGGCGTGACCATCCCCCCTGGGGGGTGATTTCTCACTTTCTGTCTCTATGTCAGTCTCTGTCTGTCTGGCGAGTGCACGTGCCCTATAGCAAAAACCTCTCCAAAAAAAACAATAAATAAATAAATAAAGTTGAACATGAAAAAGCAAAATATATTAGATTCTAAAGACAAATACAGTAACACTCAATATGAAGAAATGAGTTATGGCTATTTACCATTATCAAGCACAGCTTAAGTTTTACTAAAATAATGCTATCAGACAGATAGCCACATTTTAAAGCATAAATATCACCCTGACAATTATAGTAAACATATATTTACAGAAGGACCAGTGTATTAAAGGCTGAAGATTACACAGACACATGTCCAGTGTTATCACTTCTAAAATGTAAGGACCATGCAAGCCCACAGGTAAATGCTTATAGGTCAATAGCCAATTTAAAGAGATATTTTATGCGTGATCTTGAGTAATTCTTTTTTGAGAGGTATCTTCAAAATGGGACTAAGAACACTTTCTACAGAATGTTTGACAATTACTTAATTACAATCTGGAATAGCACTAAACATGACAGAAGCATGTGAAGAAAGGAATAAAACGAATTAGAGAAATATGTTACTAAAAACCACCTGACATTTTCCCATATATGCTTTAGAATTACTGGAACCAGGCATGTCTGTTTTCTAGATCTTCTAATCTCAATACTTCATCAGGTATTTCTTGTGTTCTGCACAAAACAAACAAACAAAAAAGGCTTTAGTAGGAAATTGGGTGTTCTGGAGATCAGCAGTTGGCATAATGGCTATGTCGCTGGACTCCCACGTAGTCAACCGCAGTTCGAGTCCCAGACCTGGTGGCTTAAATGTTTGCCAGGCACATCTGAGTGTGTGCCCAAGATCCCAAGAGGAGAATGGAGGAGAAGGGATTGCAGCGTGGCCATCCCCCCTGAGGGATGATTTCTTGCTTTCTGACTCTCTTTGTCTTTCTGGTGAGTACACACGCCCTATTGTAAAAACCTCTCCAAAAAAAAAAAAGAAAGAAAAAAAGAAATTGGGTGCTCTGTAGATGGTCACGTGCTTCATTGTTTCGCCCAGAAGGTCAAATAAAAACATAGAAATCAAAAGATGTGTCCATGTTCATGAAGCTGAACTATATTAAGTCTACTGGATTGAGTTTGGAAACCCTTGACACTAGGAAGAAAAACTGGCTATTTCCTTATGCCAGAGTTTTCTTAGCTGATGTTTCCAAAAACTACATTTCTGGGCTAAAATATAATTGACCAGCATCATCATGTCAATCAGGAAACATTAAAATGTAATGCTGTTTGGGTTATAATTATCTCTCCTACTTTTTATGTTATTTGGTGGCTGGGTATTCACTCTTGAAACCAGCCTGTTCTACATATTAAATATCAACCAAAGTCCAAAATATTTCACCAGATGGCTTCTTATTAAAACTCAATAAAAGTGAACAGAAGGAAAATCCAGAGCTCAGGAGCAGCCAAATAACCCAACGAGGCTCAACCCAAGCCCTCTCCTAAGACTTGTTATCACATTAGAACATCTCTCTACCAACTGCAAACCTCTTCTGAGGAAACAGAGACAGGCAGGAAAAGTCTGTGTTTTGTTTTCTATTTCCTTCAAGATCATATGCTACATGTTGTCTCCTTTCTAAAGCTAATACCTATCTTCCTTTCTCCTCCCTTTCTCTAAGAGTCAGAGCTCTCTCTCTTTCTCTCCTTTTTTTATTTGTTTGTTTTTGTTTGTTTGTAGGGTATGTACATTTGCCAGAGAGAGTATGAGAGAGAGAAAGAAACTCCCCCAACAGGGCAGGATCATGCCACAATTCTTTTTCCTTTATTTCTCCTTCCTGTCAAGATTTTGAGCATGCATGCACACATGCACTGTGTGTTTTTTCAGTTACTGGAACCAGAATTTGAGCCACGGTCAGTCATGCAAGGTCTGGCTCCCAATGCACTGTGCTTAGTCACTACAGGGCTTTCTCCCTCTACCTGCTCCTCCCCTAAACCCAAATGACTTCAAACGTTCACTGCTAATATTAGTATATATTTTAATAAAATACTGACTTGTTGGGAAAGTCATGACCCACTTTTGCATAGAAAAATATGCTATGACTTTCCTGATGACCTAATATATTTGTATATATTATAGTAGAAAGAGTACTAGGTTTGGTATCAAGAGACCTGAATTCTAATTCAGCCACTGCCGAGTTTTGGGACCTAGAGCATGTCATTGAAACTCTCCAAGACAGGCTACTCCCTGGCCTGAATCACACATGGCCACCACCTTGTTCAAGTCCCAGACCCAGTGGCTTGAAAGCATGCTAAGCACACATACATGTATGCCCCAGATCCCCAAATCAGGGAGAAATGGGGGAGAAGGAATTGTGGTATAATCATACCCTAAGGCAGGTGGTTTTTTTTTTTCAATTTCCCTTTCTTTCTCTTTCTCTCTCCAGTATATATGTATGTGTCCTCTGGTAAAATTAAATATATATATATGCTTTAGAATTACCAGAACCAGGCTTGTCTGTTTTCTAGATCTTCTAATCTCAATATTTCATCAGGTATATATTGAGTTCTGCACAAAACAAAACAAAAAACTTCCCCAAAGCTTCAGGAGTTTCATACCATGATAATACATTTGGACTACATTTGAACTGGATGATATTGAACATCTAAAATTCTCTAGCAATACTTTCTTTAATTTTGGCAATATTGGCTAGCTCCTGAAATTAAACAAAGGTCTGAGAGCTATCCTATGGTTAATGCCTAAAAATAAAATTTTTTCATGAGCCAAGATAAGAAAATGCTCAATGCATGCTAATTTCATCATTTAACAAAGCAGAAGGTCAAAAGAGTGTTTCACTCTTGGCAAGATTAGAGAAATATAGGATTACACATGTTAATTAAAATTTTAGGTAAATATGCCAACCATAAGAAAAAGAGGACAGAAAACCTAGTACATAGACCAAAAAAAAAAAAAAAAAAAAAGGCTACAGCAAAAAAGCAGAAACACAGAGAAAGTATAAAACAGGATTAAAAAACTGTGAATCATAAAAATAAATATAAATAGATTACAGTTCTCTATTAAAAAACCATGACTCTCAAATTGGACTGAGAAACAAAATCCAACTATATACTGGATTAAAAATGATACCTATAAAATAAAAGTAAAAAAAATTACCAAATATCTGCAAAGTCTATGTGAACTAAAAGTTAACAGCATGATTAGAACCATGATTAGTTAATGGTTAGAACCATTATGTACCTAGTAACTCATATTAAATTATACAAAGCACACAACTTTTCTACATACTGGGAGAAATAAATATATACATAATTGAGACCCCAAACTATTTTATTTCTTAATAAAGGAAGCCTAAAATAAAGCAGTTTTAACTGATACTTTTTAGTTGATAAAACTTTTAATTTAAAATTTATACTTTTCCATAAATGCATATACTTTCAACCAGCTCTAGAATATTTTTTGAAGTTTGTCATATAGTAGAACTGTGATGGTCAATGTTGGATGTTAACTTGACCAGGCTAAGGAATACCTAGACAGGTGGTGGAGCATTATTCTGGGTGTGTCTATGAAGTTTTTTCCAGAGAAGATTAACATGTCAGTCAAAGTTAACTAGGAGTTGAAGATCCACCTTCATTATGGACAGGCATCATCCAATCATCAAGGGGCCCGGAAGGTAGATTGATCCCCTGGAGAGTGGGATACTTCTTTTCTTGCCATCTGGGATATCAGAATTCAAGTGTTGCCTGCCTTTGGACTCTAGGATTTATAGCACCCTCCTCATTAACCACTTTCACCTCCCCTCCACTCATCCAGGATTTTCAGGCTGAAAATACACCATCATTGGCTTCCCTGTTTCTGAGGGCTTCAGACTTGGACTAAACCATGCTCTCAGAATCCTAGAATCTCCAGCTTGCAGGTAGCCCATTGTGGGGCTTTTCAGCCATTATAATCATGTGAACCAAGTCTCCTAATAAATTTCCTCTTGCCTGTCTATATACAAATCCTTATTGGTTTTGTCTCTCTAAAGAACCCTAACTTATACAAGAACAAAAATAAATTTTTGATGAACTCTTATAAAGGAAAAGTAAACAGCCCACACTTGTAAATATAATTAAATAAACTAGAAAATAATAATGAGAGTTTTTAAAAAGGAAACTGTTCATTTGTAAATTAGTAAACATATACATAAGTAACTACTGGATCAAAGAAGGATAAAAATTGAGATTATAAATTATTTAGAAATTAATTATTAGAACATTGCATAAATCTTACAAGACAGAACTAAAACTATTCAGTGGAAAAAGAAAATGTATGCACTTGCTTTATTGGAGCAGAATAGTAAGAGAAGACAGAAGAATTAAGCTTAATTAAACTTAAGAAATTAGAAAATAAAAATACCCTTTGAAAAAATAAACAACAAAAATAAAAGCAAAAAATGAGAGAAAATTCTGAAAAATATAATATTCTGGTGTATTTTAGAAAGAAAAGTTAGAAAGAATTTAAAACAACAAATATCCAAAAGGAAAGTTATAAAGACAGATATCAGAGGCCCTCAAAATGATCAGACAAAACCACATATGGATACATTTTTTAGATTCACTGGTTTTCCAGGTAAATATAAATGTCCAAATTAACTCAATAAGTAGTAAGAAACACAAATAGACTTCTGTCAATAGGAAAAAAAAAAAAAGAAAAAAAGGACAAATTTCCAAAAGGTTTCCAAGTCAAAAGTATTTTAGTAGTATTTGCAAGTTTTAAAGGAATAGTTTACGCATCATTTTTATTGTCTCAGTATACAGCACAGCTTAATAAAGATAGCACAGGGGGACCAGCAGGTAGAGTAATGGTTACATTGCTGGACTCTCATGTAGTCTAACTGCAGTTCGAGTCCCGAACCCAGTGGATTAAAAAAAAAAAAAAACACATTGGGTGTGTGTGCATGTGTGCCCAAGATCCTGAAAAGACAATGGAGGAGAAGGGATTGCAGCATGGCCATCCCCCAGGGAGTGATTTCTGTTTCTGTCTTTCTGTCACTCTGTCTCTCCACTGAGCAAACATATCTGATAGCAAACATCGCTCTCAAAATAAATAAATAAATAAAGATAGCATGCAGGAAAATTACAAACCAATGCTAACTATGAGTACAGATATAAATTCTAAGTGAATTTCTAGAAAATTGAATACTTTAATTAAACAGTAAGAACCTTAAAGCGCCTGAAATTTTACCTTAGAAGCTAATGAGTTAGCCTGCCACTAACTAACTAGACTAGACTTTTGAGTCAGAGACAGAGGATTTATCTATGGCACAGGACACAGCATGAACATCAATGTGTCTGCCAGTGTTCCTGCCCACAACACCCTCTACTCATTCTCAGGTGAGATGGGCCCAGGTGCATGCTTGCACTCAGTGGATCACATTACAGGACAGCTTAGAAACCCTGGGCTTAAGAAATCAGATCTCTAAAACTGGGCAATACGCATCTCCCCGTTACTCCAGAGGAAGACATTATCTTTATTATACTGGACAGTAAGCAAGCCTGCTGTTTCTCCAGGGGAAAACACTGCATCTTCAAGGCTGTTAGCAAACCTGCTATTTGTTCCAGAGAAAAGATTATGTCTATCTTTGAAAAGATAGCCTTGCTTGCCAAACAAAGAGCAATCAGTGCCTCTGCGTATGAGAGACCCATGGAGAATTGCCTCCCATCATTCACTATTATTTTTAAAATACGAGGATGGTTTAATGTTTGAAAATATAAATAAGGTAAAGGACAATAATATAATAAAATTTAACAAAAAGTCCCGATTGTTAAAAAAAAAAGTATAAATAGAAATATTTCTTTAAATGTTTCATTTAAAATCTATCTCATTGAAAGAATAGCAAATAGCATAATGGTTACATCACTGGACTCCCATGTAGTCAAACCACAGTTCGAGTCCAGGACCCAGCAACTTAAAATTCATGCCGGGTACATGTGCGTGTGTGTCCAAAATCCCAAGAGGAGAATGGAGGAGAGGGGACTGTAGCCTGGCTCTCCCCCAGCAAGTGATTTCTCTCTTTCTGTCTCTCTATCTTTCTCCATCTCTCCAGCAAACATACTCACCCTATAGCAAAAATCTCTCAAAAAAATAAAAATAAAAAGTTAAGAGTGCTGGACTCCACATGGCTGACAGCAATTTGAGTCCCAGACCTGGCAGCTTGCATTCTCAATTTCTCTCCCTCTCTCTCTCTCTCACTCTGTCCCTCTTAGGTCAGATTAAATAAATAAATAAAGTAAAAGAAAAGAATTCTTGAAAAACATAAAATAAATGCTCTAAAAATAATAAAGTAAAAATAATTAAATGTATATGGAAGGACATCAGGTGATGATAGCAAATTTCTAAAAACAGGGTAACAAGAAAGAAATTCTTCTAAATATTAAAATTTACCAGACAGCTACAGTATAAATTGCCATAAGCAAATAAAGACAAAGTGAAACTATAGAAAAATTAGCAAATAATCCAATTGGGAAAAATGGATAAGGAATAAGTACATGCGTCATAAAGCAGTAAAGAAAGGATGATATTGACACAAAGGATTTATTTTTCTTTCAAAGAAAACACCACCAACAAAAGATTTTCTTGGAATGGTTGTTTGATGCTAATTTCTAGATGGTAAAAGTTTACTTTTAAAATAAGAGGGCCAGATGATCGTGCAGCAAGAAAATGTGATGCTCTTCAGAGTGATCCTCCAAGAAGGCTCGAGGTTCATGTCTGTAGACCTCCCTCAGTACACAGGGACAGGCAAGCTCATAATCTGGGGCTGAATGAAGCCGAGGATGGATCTCAGTGTCGAGACCCTATTGAGGTCTCTGTCACTTTGTCTCTCTCTATTTCACTCATGAAGGAAATAAATATTTAAGTGAACTTAAAAAATAAATAATAAAACTATAGGGCAGTAGAGTAAAATATTGATGAAAACCCAGTGAGTAGGCAAGAACTTTCTAAGCACAAAATCAAGATGAGCAAAATCATGAAGGAAATAAATCTAATAGCATAAAAATAGAAATCTTCTGCCTACCCAGAAAGTTATTTTAAACTATATTATATTAAAAGACATTCAATAATGGCAATAAAACATTGGAAAAGAAATGAAGGACATAGTAATGGGAGGCAGCATTGGGTAGGACTTACAAGCTTAAGCAATGATCGATGTAAAAGAAAGCACACGTGTTTTTTATTATATGGAGTAAATGAAAGGCAATAAAATGAAGCATTATTAAGAGCATGAGAACAAATTCCAGCTCCACCCCTAGCGAAGAGTTTTCATCATGCCTCAGTTTTATCATCTATAAAATGGTAATAGCAACTACACCACCTCACAAGGTTATTGGGGGAGTTATATCCTGGCACATAATAAATGCTAAATACATTAACTACAGTAATATGAATTGAGGTAGAGTGTTATAATGAAATACATTTTTTTCTCTTGGTTCATTATCTCCCTCCATCTGTGTTAGGAACAAGTTGAGAGACAGACATGGGTATCCAATCAATGAGCACCTATTCATAATTCCAAAGGTTAATTAAACCCATGGCCACAAGCCTACAACTTTTTCTGCAAAATTAAATATCCTAATTCCCAAATACATGCAGAAACAAAGACATGTCCAAATAAGTCTTGCTGGACAAGAAAGCTGGCCACATACTCAGAACCACCTAGCAACTTGAAGAACAGAAACACAATGCCTTGGGACTTCATAAGATTGCTATGGAAATGACTGAGTTGATACTTTCTCCTGTCTCAGCAGCCAGAGGAGTCACTCTGCCTTAAGAGGGAAGGAGACAGGGGATCCAGATGATGACAAACATGTCTCCTTCCTAGTCAGTGAGGTGGGAGCCTCCCCCACCTAGGAACATGAGGTGAGGAAGCTAAATATTCCTCACTCCACCCCCATCTTATCATCTGGAAGTGATTCATATGAAGCATTTGTAATGGAATAATGGATGGTCATCCAAAATTTTGTTTTTTTGGAAGAGTGCTTTTTGACATTAGAAAAGTGTCACAATCCAGCATGGAGGAGGTAGGAGGAGTAAGGTACTGTTTTATATTTATATTTGCAGAGGAAAATTCTGGAAGAAATACGCTGAAATGTTGAAGATTGATTACTGTGTGGGTGATTTTAATTTTTTTTAAAGAAAGTTGTAAGAATTTTTATTGTCAAAACATATAAGAGAAACGAGCATAACAGGAAATACACATAAATTATTTGTCCTGATAATTTTAGGTGCTGGGGCTTAACTATGGCAAGCTCAGCTCTCATGTAGACAAGATACCATCTAGAGCAGCAGCAGGCGTATGAAGCAGTGTCCAAGACAGTAACAGAACCTGTACTCAGTGAGGAGACATAAAAAGGAAGCCTTCCTGTTTCTTTTCCTCATCAGGTATGTGTTGTAGAAAAATATGAGACAGACTTAGAGGAAAAATGCTTTTGTATAGAAACAATTTAAATTCCTCTACCTCCTTGGGCATAAGTTTAATTTTTAAAAGTTTTTATATTTTTGAAATTCCTACCATTTTCATTACTTCAATATTCAGAAATAAAAGAGAGAAATAGAACCGGTTACTAGCGTCTTAGGACAATTTCAATCCCTCAATCTAAGGGGGCCCTAATTTAGAAGGATTTAAAGTGGTTGGTTTACTTCTTGTCACCAGGATTTTAGAAATGGGTCAAGAAGGAGGGACTTTTTCTTTTGTTTTTATGTGCACATCTGTATATTTTTGCAAGGATGCATTACTCTTAAAATTAAAATATAAGCTATTAAAATTTGCATTTTAAAAACTATTTAAAATACAAACTTTTATATCAAGAAACAGACATGTATTTTTGTGTAGATATGTATGTATTAACTTCGAAGTTTATGGCTGAGTTTAGGTGTACTACAATTCACCTAGAAGCGGTATTTATATCAGGGTTCTATTTCTGTGAGGTTCAAGGACACCAAAAGGACATTATAAATATTAATAAAAACTTCAAAAGCTAAACCACATTTTTATGGAGTTAGGAGCATAAACTGAAAGAATTAATTTGGGAAAGAGAAGGTGGTATTTTTCTATGGTTGTTTTGTTTTGCTTTTACTGAGAAATCCAGTAGTTCCAATTCTGTCAGAAAAAGAAAAACTGTATAGCTTGTCGTTTTGAAAATGGGTGACGCTTGATTGTGTATCAGGCCACACACAAACATGCAGAGGGTCAAGAATATTGTTTTCAGCATAGAATTTCTATCTAAATGCTAGTTACTAATCTAGTCCTCAGGCCTTCCAGGAATCGGGTCATCAATTAGGTGGCACATGTATGCTTATACGTAGGAGTTTCCTAAAAACTGACTCCAATTCTGAAGACCATGAAGGACAAAAATATAATTGCATAAGTGACCTCTTGAAAAAAAAATAAATAAAGGAGCAGAAAGGATGGGCCCTTATAAGATACGGCTACTGAATGGTGAATTCACAGGGGCAATAATTAGAGGGGACAACCCAGCTCTCCTACCTTCCAGCCTGACTGCACTCCCATTATAGGCCTGAGAGCTGCTGCATTAAAGTTTAATCATAATAAGACTGTGTTCCATTTACATAGTGCCTTTCATCCCAAGAATTCAGAGGACTTTGTAGACATTATCACATTTATCTTCACATCACCCCCTGAAAAGCAAGTTGGAGCAAGTGTTATCTTCCTTTTACAGGCTGGGAAACCAAGGCACGTAAACAGGCCTTCCATGTCCCCTGGTGAGCCAGGGAGGTAAACAAGGGAGGGCTGCATGTTTTTGTCACTCAGAAGGAGCCAGGCTAGCACACATTCAGGGTCGAACTTTGCCTTCCAATTCAAGAGGAACCCTGCTGATAATTAGATAGCACCAGTAGGTAGAACAAGCAAGGGCTACCTGTCTGAAATCAGGGCTCAGGAAAAATGCCAGGGCTGGATGTGGAAAGGGGCTGTCCTTGTCCACTAGATGCCCGAAAATCCACTAACAGAGTCCTTTCTTTAAGGTGAGACATTGTCATGGCACACGTAAACACCTCTAGACACAGACTACATTTAGCCACTTTTAGACAATAACATTGCAATACTAATTAATCTATTAAATTGGTCTCTGATTATATTGTTAGCCGAGTGTTGAGTTTCTATGGAATGAGACATAGGACAAATGTGTTTGATAAGAGAAAGTAGGATTTGATTATCATGTACTAAAAAATTACACTGCATCTCGTAAACATGTACAAGTGTTATGTGTCAATTTAAAAAGTTTTTAAAGAAAAGGAGGAAGTATAATGGATATTTCAAAGCCTCAAGTTCTTTTTGAAAAGAAACCACATATCAATGAATTAAATTAACTGAGAAAAAGAAAATGTGTCCCAGACATTTCTGACGGAAACACTATAACATAGTAAGAGATGGCCTTGGACCAGTTGGTAGTTAAGGGTGGTGGTTAAGGGCTACATCCCACATGACCTACCATGCCATTCAAGTCCCAGACCCAATGGCTTGAAAAACTCACCAGGCATGCATTTGTGCCCAAAATTCTTAAAGGAGAAATGGAGAAGAGATTGTGGCATGACCATCCCTCTTAGAACTCCCCCAGGGAGCACTTACAGGAAATGGAGAAGTAAGATCCAGAAAGCAAGGACAATCAAAGTGGTTTTGATAAAAGGTTACTACTGTAGGTGATTGCTTTTAATAGATTTTTTTTGATGATCTATCAATTTTTTTAATTTATTTTTTACATTTTTCCCACAAACATTTACTTTACCTGTAAGAACCTCTGAGAGACTGTGGAAATCCACCTTAGAATTGGTCCAGCAAGGACAGACATCAGGAGATTTTTTTCAGAAATTCCCATCCCTCAAAGGTTGAGGGTTGTTCCATCTTGAGGACTCCTGACACTTCTCACTTAGCCCATGACTGGCCTGAGCATCTTCTCAAGAGGCAGCCACAGTGTCAGTCAGAGGGACACAGCTGTCATAGTAGTGGGTCTACCATTGAGCTCTTGGAGCAGGCAAGGAGACAGATGTGGTGCCAATGGTACCCATTACCTACATAGCCAGTTCTTAGAGCTGTTGAGTTCATTTAGTGATGAAAAATAAAACTCTCAGCATTAAGTCAGGCACATGAGAAAGAGCCAAGAGATGACAGTTGTGATTGTGGTTGTTGTTATTGTTACATTTTTGTAAATAAAGGTGAGCCCAGGTCTACGTCATGGGGGAGGGCTCAGAAAGCCAGGAGACATAGCCTGAGCCCCTGGACAGGCCTGAGAAGCCCTAAGAATTGAGAAAAGTGAAACCAGTACAAGCATGAGATATAAAAGGTAAACTTCATGTCTTCCTGATTCCTGCCTGTGGTTGTGGTGAGTCAGCTTTGCCACAGCTCTAAAGAGAGCCTGAGACAAAAAGCAAGACCACGTATCCTCATTACCAGCCTCCCAAGATTTGGGCACACCCTTTCAGTGGAACAGCCCAGTCTCTCTGTAAAAGGAGAACTGCCTGACTGATAAAGGAAGCTGCTAAAAATATTTGTGGTTTAACTGAGGCTACGTCACAGCTTCAAGTTGAGTTTCAGTTTTAGGCCCAATTCAACCAGTATGAATCCCCATAAATTAACTCCCAAGGAAAACATGGCTGTTTGAGAAGGGAGCTGACAACTTTGGCCAGGCAGCTGGGCCTGCCAGTGCCGTGGTTGCAGCATGCCTGTCTTCCACCTGAGGAGGAAGACACTCTCGGCAGGCGCAGTGGCTCACGCTCGCTGAATACATCACAATCCCCTTTGTGCAGTGCTGTGCTTTTACCCCCCTCCTACATGGAACACGGCTGACAAAAGAAAACTGTTTTGTTTGGCAGGTGGGAAATCATTTCAATTGTGCTATTTTTTTCTGTTTACTCAAATAAATATAAAGATGCTTTTATTTTCCACAAAGAATTGTTATCACTATTCGAATCTATGTTGCTTCAAAAACAAACATCTTACTTTTAGTATCAGAAGCAGAGCATTCTGTTGCTCAAAGAAGTGATAGCCTTTAGCAGGCTGGCGGGAAACTTGTAGAATATTGAAAGGATAAGACAAAGTCCAGAATAAACAACATGGAAACTTTGTTTTCTGAACTTTAATAACTATGATTGGTCCCTATGGAAGCATGGGCATTAAATAACTGGCACATGAAGGATTAGCCTCCAGGGCAAGTCCAGGGTCCTGGACCCAGCACCTCCCTAACCCATCGTCTGATCTCACCAGACTGTTCTCCATTGCCCATCTCTCCCTCTGCCTGAGTTCTACCTTCCCATCTATGCCCACAAGTGCTTCCAGCCATATTCTGTGGAAACCACTCTCTCTCTCTGATGAGCAGGTGCTTACTGAGACCTTCACCAGATCTCAAATTACACAGAGCCTCTTACAAAAATCACTGGATTCATTTGTGGTTTCTTTCTAACATCTCACCATTCAAGTCCCCACTCCTGCTGGGAGTCTTATCTACCAGCTGTCTGTGTCATTGTCTGGCCAAATCTCTCTAGGATTCCTTCTCATCTGATTTGGTTTTTATCCTTTCAATCTATGAAATTGATGCTAACTTCCATGATAAAAAGTATATAACAAAGTATGCTTTTATTATTGGCTCCCGTTTCTCCCTTTGGTCTTTTGTGTCTGAGTCAACATCGTCCTCTTCATCATCCTCAAAATAAGTGACATTTAATGAGTCACTAAGGATAACACCCTAACAAGTATTATCCTGGATCATTCTCAGAACACAATTAGGAAGATATCATTGTCCCCGTTTAATAGAGGAGGAATCTGGAGCTTAGAAAGTTTGGGGAAACTTAACTAAACTATTGTACAGCTAATAGGGAAGCCTAGAAATACTAGCTCCAGATCGCGCTCCTTAGCCTACATGTTCTAAACCACCACATACTTCTACTCTGCCCCATCTTATCAGATTGTGAACTCCTGGGGGACCATCTAGTGTGGCATATGTAGATTTTCTGCAAATAGAGACTATAATAATCATCAGCTCTTTCATGTGTGGTGCACCATTGCCCCAAATGAAGGCCTTTCTACATGCCTTCTCTTGTTGAATTGAGATGATAACAATCACGATAGCGATCACTCAGGCAAAACTCTGCATTCTCTGCAGAAAAAAGAAAACTTGAAATTCAACATTCCCTATCCACAACAACCAGTAAACTGCATGTACTTAGCTTCATTCTTTTCTCCGTTACCCTTCAGGGTGCATATTTCTCCTACACATTGTGTCTACCTTTTTCCTTGTTTTGCCTCTATAGAAACTGAATCTTTTTTCCTCTAAGAAAAGCGTTCCCCTGATGGGAGTTACGCGCATGTATCAATGGAGGAATAAATGTCCCACGGTTGAAACCTAGTTATAACCTCCTCATCTGCAGAATTTATAACTCAGCAGTAAGAATTTCCTCTTTGCAGAAAACAGGGCATAATCAAGGCCTTCAATGGAGGGCAGAAAAGGGAAATCACAGAAAATCAATTCCATATTTTTTAGGTGTGGAATGGAGATAAAGGAAATGTTTTCTCAACTATTTTGTGGGCAGAGAGATATGATAATTTTTTTCCTCTTTAAGGCCAGAATTTTTCCTCAGTTCATGGTATGACCTTGCCATGTCTTTCCATGGTCTGATCCTATTTCCCCTGAGTAACTGTACGGATAGGATCACACATTTGTAAAGCTTTTGGTCTGAACACTAAAGGACGTGGCTTACCATTATGCCACCACTCGTTAGTGGTAGGACTTAACCAGGTTCTTAACAGCTTTCTAAGCCCATTACCTCCTCTGTAAAATGAGGATAATAAATCTACCTCAAAAGGTTGGTATGAGGATTAAATAATAATGCAAAGAATGCAAACTAATAGGAAGTTCTTAGTAAATTAGAGCTGCAGATTTATATAACTTTTAAAAATCATTTGGAAGTCCTGTTTTGTTCAAAATATTTAAGTACCCTACGATCTAATGATGACAAACATCAATATAGATGGTAAGTTTTAGTAGCACGGAAGTTCCCTGACTTCCAATGGGTTGACTTGTGATTTTTTTTTTTTTTGACTTTGTAATGGTGTGAAAGCAATACTTAAATCATAGGAATCATACTTCGAATTCTGAAATTGTATCTTTTTCCAGGTAAATGTGATACAGTACGGTACTCTTGTGAAGTTGGACAGCAGCAATGAGCCACAGCTCCTAGTCAGCCACACTCCCACAAGGACTCAACAACAGTGCTCTGCAGTGTACTTTAGTTCGGGAGGTGGTTGCATTTCAAATCAAGATAGGACAAAATATATACATTAATAGTGAAAACCCATACAACCACTTTGTTTTTCATTTTCAGTACAGAGTTCATTAAATTATATGAGATAGCCAACTCTTCATTATAAAATAGGCTTTGTGTTAAGACGTTTTATTGAATTGTGGGTTAAGTATTCCGAGCACATTTAAGGTAGACAAGACCAAGCTATGATATGTGGTAAGTTAGGTGTATGACGTGCATTTTATATTTAAGGTATTTTCAACTTAAGATGGGTTTGTCTAAATGTAACCCCATCATAAATCAAAGAACATCTGTAAAAGTAAATACCTTGTGACAAAAGATTCCAACATTACCACCATAAAGTTTTGTTTCTCACTAATGTCAATCCCCAGGTGGGTGTTCCTGGTCAGACACTACTATAGTCTATATGTAACTCACTTCAAAAAAAAGGTTTTTTAAGGTTTTTGCCATAGGGTATGTGTGTATGCCAGAGAAGGACAAAGGGATAGTGAGAGAGAAAGTGAGAAATCACCCCCCAGGAGGAATGGCCATGCCACAATCCTTTCTCCTCCATTTTTCTCTTGGCATTTTGGACATACATGCACATGTTTCCAGCATGATTTACAAGCTCCAGGGTCTGGGATTCAAACCACATTTGGCCATGTGGGAGTCCAGCACCTTAACCACTAAGCCATCTACTGTTCCCATCAAAAAAATTCTTATATTAAAACTTGAGGAGATGACATTATTCCCTCTCATCCCTTCTGCCATGTGAGGATGCAGCATTCATCCCTTCCAGAGGGTGCAACCACAGGCAACCATCTGCACGCAGAGAGCAGCCTCCCAGACACCAAACCTTCTAGTGCTTTGATCTTGGACTTCCCAGACTCCATTACTATGAGAAATGTTTGTTCTTTATAAATGACCTAGTCTGTGGTATTTTTTATACCAGCAGAAACAGACTAAGACAGACACACTCTTGGGTGACTCTTTTCCAAGTGGTAACTCAGGGATCCAGGTTTCAACTGATTGTGCCTTATAATCACTGGTTTCCAGCTCCTCAGGGGGATAGAAGATAGAAGTCCATGTAAAAATATCTTGTGGTCACATTCTGGTGTTGTTTGGCCCCATTTTAGACCTGGGGAGCATATTTTTGTGCCCAGAAGATGATATAGGTAGGTTTCTAACCTTGATGGACTTAAAAATCAACTATTTGAAATACAGTTTGTATATCCCTTATCTGAAATGCTTGAATGTTTTGAATTTTGGATTTTTTGGGGGGGGAGGGTGCAAAGGCATTCTAATATTTGCATGTATGCAATGAGGTATCTTAGGGATGGGACCAAAGCCTAAAACAAAAATTTATTTGCTTCATATATAGCTTACACACATAGCCTGAAGGTAACTTTACACATTTTTGTATTTAGTGTTTTGATTGCTAAACAGATGTTGATGAACAGCACAAAAAAGAATGGGTCATTTCACTTTTAATGTTGATGCAAGTAGGACCTATTTTTTGGAGGCATGACTCAAAGAAGAAATCATATTGCCACTGTATATTAAAAACTTTTAAACAGAAAGCAAGGCTGGTGACACAAGGCAAAATTGTGAAGAGAATATAAGTTTGATGTGAATATTTCTGTCACTTCTTTCGCCTTTGCCTACCCTTCTTAATCAGTAAGATGGGTTTGTCTAAATGTAACCCCATCATAAATCAAAGAACATCTGTAAAAGTAAATACCTTGTGACAAAAGATTCCAACATTACCACCATAAAGTTTTGTTTCTCACTAATGTCAATCCCCAGGTGGGTGTTCCTGGTCAGACACTACTATAGTCTATATGTAACTCACTTCAAAAAAAAGGTTTTTTAAGGTTTTTGCCATAGGGTATGTGTGTATGCCAGAGAAGGACAAAGGGATAGTGAGAGAGAAAGTGAGAAATCACCCCCCAGGAGGAATGGCCATGCCACAATCCTTTCTCCTCCATTTTTCTCTTGGCATTTTGGACATACATGCACATGTTTCCAGCATGATTTACAAGCTCCAGGGTCTGGGATTCAAACCACATTTGGCCATGTGGGAGTCCAGCACCTTAACCACTAAGCCATCTACTGTTCCCATCAAAAAAATTCTTATATTAAAACTTGAGGAGATGACATTATTCCCTCTCATCCCTTCTGCCATGTGAGGATGCAGCATTCATCCCTTCCAGAGGGTGCAACCACAGGCAACCATCTGCACGCAGAGAGCAGCCTCCCAGACACCAAACCTTCTAGTGCTTTGATCTTGGACTTCCCAGACTCCATTACTATGAGAAATGTTTGTTCTTTATAAATGACCTAGTCTGTGGTATTTTTTATACCAGCAGAAACAGACTAAGACAGACACACTCTTGGGTGACTCTTTTCCAAGTGGTAACTCAGGGATCCAGGTTTCAACTGATTGTGCCTTATAATCACTGGTTTCCAGCTCCTCAGGGGGATAGAAGATAGAAGTCCATGTAAAAATATCTTGTGGTCACATTCTGGTGTTGTTTGGCCCCATTTTAGACCTGGGGAGCATATTTTTGTGCCCAGAAGATGATATAGGTAGGTTTCTAACCTTGATGGACTTAAAAATCAACTATTTGAAATACAGTTTGTATATCCCTTATCTGAAATGCTTGAATGTTTTGAATTTTGGATTTTTTGGGGGGGGAGGGTGCAAAGGCATTCTAATATTTGCATGTATGCAATGAGGTATCTTAGGGATGGGACCAAAGCCTAAAACAAAAATTTATTTGCTTCATATATAGCTTACACACATAGCCTGAAGGTAACTTTACACATTTTTGTATTTAGTGTTTTGATTGCTAAACAGATGTTGATGAACAGCACAAAAAAGAATGGGTCATTTCACTTTTAATGTTGATGCAAGTAGGACCTATTTTTTGGAGGCATGACTCAAAGAAGAAATCATATTGCCACTGTATATTAAAAACTTTTAAACAGAAAGCAAGGCTGGTGACACAAGGCAAAATTGTGAAGAGAATATAAGTTTGATGTGAATATTTCTGTCACTTCTTTCGCCTTTGCCTACCCTTCTTAATCAGGGTCTTTGTCTGTCTTCTAGCCTCCCAGACCCCCAGCAAAGGGCCCCAAGCAAGCCAATCTCTCATAGAACTACTTCATATTTCAAACAATCATGTCCATTAAAATATGCCTTATTTCCTCAGAGCCATATTGTCTGATAGGTGACAGCTAATTAATCTGATAAAGTAATTCATGCAGCTAGAATAATGGTTATTATGGGAATTGTGTTATTAGGCCCAAGTAACCTGTATTTTTAATAGGATCCTTCTAGAAACAATACCTAAATCCAAATAAATTCCTCTAATGGTAAGAATTGCTCCAGCCGTGAGACTCTCAGTCCTCGTGGCCAGCTCATGGAGGGCATATCTGTGGCACAAGCAGCTCTGACGGAAAGTCAAATCTTGGCTTTGTTCCCTTTTACTGACCATTTGTCTCAGCTGGGGTGCTAAATTGTACATCTATACAACGTTTTAGTATTAGGTTGAATTATTTAATCAGAAAGTGTTCTCAGAAAAGCACTACATACTTAGGGAGGAATTTTGTTGCTACACCAGATTCAAATTTACATAGTCCTCTGTCATCTCTGGGCCTTGGTCCTCTCCTCTCAGAATGGGGATAACGGGAAGTGCCCATGAGCTGACTTGTCTAAAGCCCAGCAGCATCTGGAAAGCACCAGCACACAGAAACATTAACAACTGATGGCGATAATATTAATATGTTTTTAAAGTTTATTTAGCCTCCTCCTAGATACAGTTCCCTGGCTGGGGACTGAAATGCAAGAAAAGGGATACGTTTCTAACCTTGGTATCACCTGCCTCCTCCCCTAAATATGGAAATCCAGTTCACGCGAAGAGCAATAAAACGAAATTACTCCATAGGGGTTGTAGTGATCATGTTAACTGTGTTCATAAATTAAAATCCTTCCATTGACTATTGATTGGGGAAAATCACATTAGGTCCACTCCTTCCTGAAGACAACCAAGATAATGTGTGACGGTGCGGTTTGTTTTTGTTTTTGTTTTTGTTTTTTTGGTTTGGTTTGGTTTTTTGGATGTCTGCAAAAGTAAAGGTATTTGGTGAATGTCAGAAAGTTAACTCAGACCCCTTTAACATAAATTCTTTTCTTGGGAGTAGGTTCAAAATTAGCAATTTCTGACTTTTATGTATTGAGGGTAAGGGTCAGAGATGTTCTTTCTGATGTCACAAGGTCAGAGACAGACCTTGCAGGCCCCTCTCTGGGATGAGGACTACCTTAGAGAAGATTCATTTCGTTAAGAAACTAGAAACAAGCGCAGAGCCCTGCAGCTGGGGTGGTTATACTTACTACTTCACTCCATGGAAGTGTTGAAGGTCTTGACTCCCAGAAATGCTCCCGGGGTCAGCCTTTGTAAACAGTGCTCCTTTCTCTCTTTGATTCTTACTGAACTAGAGTGCTCAAATTTTCAGGGACTCAGTGGGCTAATCACCCCCATTTTATAGATTTAAGCAGGAATGTAGAGAAATAAAACTTTCCCAATCACCTGGACCTATACCTCCATCTCTCTCCTAAGCCAGCCTCCTCCTCCCAGTGCCCTTATTTAATGTGCTTGCTCCAGACAGCAAAGAGGAAACTCATTCCCATAACAGTACTAACAAAGGGAGCACAAATAATGCAAGTAAATCTGAGTTCAAATCGGGCCTGGGCCCACACTGGCTATGTGGTTGCCAAGCCTTGGCATCCTCTTTGAATGGGGGTAATGGAAACAACACGTGAGCTGACATGCCTGAGGCCCAGCAGCATCTGGAAAGCACCAGCACACAGAATCATTAGCAACTGAAGATGATACTATTACTATGTTTTTAAAGTTTATTCAACCTCCTCCTAGGTATAGTTCCCTGGGCTAGAGACTGGAACATAAGAAATGGAATAAGTCTCTAACCCTGATAGACTTAAAAATCTAGTTGAAAAATAAGCTATACGAAATACAGGATGAATATACCATTATCTGAAATGCCTGAGTGTTTAGAATTTTGGATTTTTTGAGGGAGAGAGGGATTGAAATATTTGAATGTATATAATGAGGTATCTTAGGGATAGGACTCAAGTCTAAAAAAAATTCATTTATGTTTCATATATACCTTACACACATAGCCTGAAGGTAATTTTACACATTTTGTAGTTTAGGATTTTGACTGTGACAAGTCACATGAGGCCTGATGTGGAATTTTTCACTAGTGTAATCATGTAGACATGCAAAAAGATTTGGATTTTGGAGTATTCTGAATTTTGGATTTTTGGATTAGTGATTTTCAACCCATAGTAAGGTATGAGTATATTTTCAGGTGCCAAATGAATGGAACATAAAATGAATGCAATCAGAAAGAAGAAGTGGTATTACAAGAATAGAAAGTGTCTGGCTCTGGAAGAGAATTTGGGATTGACACCAGAAGAAAGGAAAAGAATAGCATTTCACCCATGCTATGCAAAGTTGCCTGAGCAGCAACAGTGAAGCAAGCACATTTAATGAGAAACTAAGTTAATCCAAAGGATCGACTCTCTGGTGGTGGATTTCAGACTTAATTAAAGCCACTCAGATTGCGCTTCAAAAGTTACGTTCTGATGCCCTGGAAATTATGTTTTACGGAGGTCATGCCTATCTGCCTCTAAGTCCATCATGCCTCTTAAAATTAGTGTCTCAAGAAACCTTACAGTTAGAGGTGGCCTAAGAGGCCAAATGACTTGATTTGCTCTTCAGAGGACCCACTTCATCCAGGTAAATCATAGGTGACTACCTGGAGTGGCTCTTGCTTCATTTCATAAGACAAGACAGATTAGAACCTTCTAAGATGGCTGTTTCCACCCTGCCCATCTAAGGGCTTTGACCTACTCTCCTCTTCGGCAGTGATTTCCTATAGGAGGGTTGCCCTCTGTGTGTTCCCACATATGTGCATGCATTTACTGTGCAGAAAGTATCTCAACCAAGCAGTGTTTCGTAGACTTTAGGCATACACAGTATAGGGAATCTTACTATATGCCAATTCTGGTTTAGTAAGTCCATGGCTAGGTCTGCTGTTCTGCATTTCTGATTGGCTCCTCGATGATGCTAAAGCTGCTACTTCCACACTGAGAGGTATAATTGAATCACTTCCAGGTAATTTGGTGTGATGTCCAGGGGGTACTGGTTTAGAACCACTGTTGTCCAATGGCCAGATCACTCCCCCCACAAGTCCCTGGAAATAAAGCTCTGCTCAGATGCACTGATGTATAGGCACTGTACTCCATCCCCAAGAGAAAATTACTATGACCGGAAAACCTCCCTTGGGGGTCTGTTAGGAGTTTGTGACTAGAACACCTGAGACCGAATGGACACCTTTTCCCAGAGCACTTAAACATGAAGTCATGGAAACCTCTGCATCTACAATACCTGCAGAATATAGTATTATGTGGAAACCAAAGGATTCTCCCATCTCCCACCATTTTACAACCAGGAGTAGATCTCTGTGGAAATTTCTACTGAACAATGGAATAGTTCAGGGCAGAGTGAGAGAAGGTAGGCAAGGCAGCAGGAGTGCAGAATTCCTGCTCCTGGCCATTTGTAAGTGGGGCTTCGAGTATTGCTATTGGAAGAGAGAGAGATCTTGCTATTTGGGAGTATAGGGGCAGATAATCTTATGGTCTTTGTATAGTCTGATGAGAACCTGGAAATGAAATGTCCCCATGGCTTTAAAGGCTCAGAGAGAGCAGAGACTAGTTTCTGGTTTTTCCCATTGACATGGTGACACACTGTGGTCTGCCAGTTGCCCACTGCCCACTGTTAGCATGGGTCACAGTCAGCAAGAGCCCCGAGGTAGCCTGGCTTTTGTCCTGGACCCCCCTCCTATGCCCATAACTCTGAAACTACATGACATCTTAACCTTTATAAGAATTTCTTTAAGACAGCATTTTAAAAACACCCAAATCTTTCTTGACCTTTACATTTTAGCACAGGTTTTTTTTTTCTTAAATTGATGTTACAATAATTTTTTTAAGCTTTGGCATTTTTAAAGCTACTTCAAGAGGAACTTCACTTTCCCTTACCCATCCTATTTGAGCCCAATCATTAATCATGAAGGGAAGGCACTGAGGACTCAAACCCAGCTTTATTATGTTTTCATGTTTGTGACATTTTCTTTCTATCAACCAGTGGGAAGTTCCTACCCTTTTTGTTTATTATCTACAGGTTGTAAAATCTGCTTTTCAGGTTCCAGCCCTCTTCCATTACCTTCTACAAACTCCTGTCATGGCCCAGACCTCTGAGAGCTCCTTCAGACTGCTGTTCGGCAAAAGGCACTTACAGGTATCATGTTTGACTTTACAAAATGCAAGTCTATTTTGTCTTGGGAAAAACAGACCTTTCTGCCTGACAAGGGACAACTCACCTGTTACACTCCAACATTTTTCCCTGTATAGAGATTTTTCTTTTTTTAGGTTTACTTATTTATTTCTTCCATGAGAGAGAGAGACAGGCATCCCCAACAGGGTCCTCATGCCTTGATCCGCTCCAGCCTTAGCCAGCCCAGATCATGGGCATGCACATACTCATTGTGCCTGGCATGCTCAGGGAGGTCCCAGGATGCAAACCTAAGACCATTTTCGTGTGGGTCCAATAGTGTGATTGCGGTGCCACCGCCAGGCCCTGGAGCAACTCTTAAATAGGGAACCCAAGATAAGGAATTCATCATTTCATAGACACTAAAGTCAGAGGTCACAAAAACTGAGGACCCACAGGCTACTGGGCTCTCAGTTCTGCACAACTATAGTCAGAGTGTTGAAGAGCAGTTGCACCTTCTGATCAGGGGTTCAAACCTGAAATTCATGGACAAATGGGTGAGCGATAGAGTTCAGACGGCTATAACCTTAGATGGATGGTAACAAACTTTTACCTTTATTTTGGCTAATGTCAAACCGAAATTTAGCATTTCATTCAATTATTAAAATAAGCAAGAAATTATAGGAGAATTAAGAGTGCCTTAACTGTGTCACCAACAGAAATCAAAATATTTTCATATACATTACAGCATTTGCAGAGATCTTGAAAAATTGCTTATATTCATCATTACTTGAAAATATGGTAGTTATTAGTCTGGCTGCTAGATCTTGTTATTTAATGCATTAATAAAGAAGCACATATATTACTATATCACACATCTGGGGTTTTTTAATACTTTGGTAATTATATTTCAATCTAATTGGTTTCCTTTGTAATCATACAAATTTTATGTTATGCATTTTAAAGTATTATTCTGGAAAGGGTTAATAGGCTTTGCCAGGTGACAAATGGGTTCACAGCACACACAAAAGCATGAGTAAGAATCCCTCTTTACATTCCTCAGCTTGTCTAAGTTCCTGAGTGGCCATATAACTCATTTTTGTAACATTCCTAATGCTTACAAGATTTTGAGTTGACTTAAGTTGAGTGATCTTTCTGACCACTTTTGTCTTTCTCATAAGTGTTATTATAACCACTCATTCATTTTTATCATTCACTTATTTTTTGTATCCTTAATGACCTTTATTTACTAGGTTTTCTGCCAAGTACTGTGAAAGATTAGCCAATGAATAAGACATAGTACCTGCCTCCAAGATCTTGAGCTCTCATCAGAAGTTTATCATTTCTATAAACTCCTTATTAAATTATAAGTATTTTGCACTGTTATTCCCACCACCAGCCACATCTGCACCTGAGTAGCACAGGACACCCTGTATTGTCTTCTATCGGGTGATATCAAGGGAAAGAAATTTTATTTTCAATTTTCTTCAAGAAATTACCAAGACGTTCATCCAGTAGTCCTTTATTAAGTAACAAATGAATGTGCAGACGAAAGACAGATGACTCTTGATGACTTCTAAATTTATAACTTGAGTTGCCAAGTGGAGAATGCTAGTCTTTATCAGAAAACAGAATGTATATGACAGGAAAGGATTGATCAGGTTTGTGGGGAAGGAAATTATTGAATGTTGAACTCTGTGACTTTGAGATCATGTGATTATATATGGTTGGATATATGGATCTGAAATTTAGGCTCAAAAATCTATATGTGAGGACTGGCAGGTGGTATGATGATTAAAGGCATTGGACTCCCACAGGGCTAACTGTGGTTCGAATCCTGGACCTGGCAGCTTGCCTTCTCACTTTTTTCTCTCTCTTTCTGTTGCTCTCTGGTCAAATTGAAATGAATAAATAAAGTTAAATAAAATAATTCTAAAAAAAAACTATATGTGGAAGTTTTCTGTTATAGAAGTTTGATGTAAACAATTTTATTCCAAGAAAAGGCCCAGCAATAAAAATTTCTCAGAAAACAAGAGGGACACAGGCACAGGGACTTTAAGAAGGATTGGAGAAGACACCAGAAAGTTTAAATAGAGCAGTATTTCAGGAATCATATTTCAAAGCCTGTGCCTTTTAAAAGAGCAGGCAGCTACTTAAAGGCCCAGGTATACAATTTAAAGAAAAAGACAGTTGAAATGAACAAGAGCAATCTTAAGGGACAATCGTTCATCTTTCAATCACTTAGCTTCTGGGAGACAGAGAAAGGGGAAAAAAAGAAAAGAAAAAAAAAATATGGAGAAAGAGGAGGAAAAAGGGTTCTTTAGCAATTTATAATAGGTAGTGAATCAAAAAGAAAAGAAAAATGTATATTCCTGAAAGAAAAAAATCAACAATATTGGAAGACTTACATTTCTTCCACCACCACCAAAACCGAAAAACAAAAACCTGCTAAAGTATCTGAATTTTACTAGACTAGCAGAAAAAGGTACCATTAAACTAGGAATATATAAAACATTCTAGTATGACAAAACCAAACAGAAAAGGTGCCAACAATAGGCTCTGGGTGAGAAGTCATTCCTTACCCTCTTATAGCTTCTGATGGCCACCAGCATTCTTTGACATGTGGTCATGTTATTCCAATCTCTGTCCACATTTTCATATCACCTTCTCCTCTATGTGTATATCTAACCTCACTTCACCTCTCTCATGTGAGAACACTCGTAATGAGATTTAAGACTCATTTAGACAATCTAGGATAATATTCTCATCTCAAGATTCTTCATTTAATCCCATCTGCAAAAACTTTATTATAAAATGTAGCATTCACATGTTCCCAGGATTAGAATCTAATGTCTTTGGGTGACTGTTATTCAGACTACTACACATAATAATGTCTAAAGGAAAAAAATCTCCATAAACAAACAAAAAATCTGAAAAAACATTCGACAAAATTTAACATATATAACTGGTTAAACTACTCCCACATTGGGCTAGCTAGTGGAGTGGGTAGTTAAGGCATCTGGATCCCCCATGGCTGATTGTGCTGTTCAGGTCCCAGACACTGAGGCTTGACAATCACACCAAGCATGTGTCTGTGCCCAAAATCCCAAGGAGAAAGGACTGCATCATGGCTGTCCCATTGGGAGGAGATTTTTCACTTTATCTCTCTCTCTCTCTGTATCTCTCTGTTGCTCTTTCTCACTGGCAAGTATGTGTCCCCTATAGCAAACTAAAAACAAAGTAAACAAACAAAAACATAGAGAAACTGACAGATACTTTCTCCACAGAGGGGAATTGGCATAATCTCTCTGCTACTATTAGCGATATTAGACAATGTAATTAGACAAGAGAAATCAATGAAAGGCATAAGAAGGACTAAAGTAGTAAAATTATCTATATTTGCAGATGACATTATGATATGTCTGGAAAATGCCATATAATCAATAATACAATTAATTCAAACAATAAAAGAATTTACTGAAGGAGGAGGATATCGCATTGCACATAAAAATCAATAATTTTATATAAACAAATAATAAACAGAGGACACAATAATAGATAAAACCTCATTTAAATAACATAAAAATAAGCTAAATATTTATAAATAAATTTAATAAGAGATGAGAAAATCTATACATTAAAAGATTTAAAACATTCTTTAAAGACACTAATAAAGACTTTATCAAATGGAAAGATATCCTCTCATCTCCTATTCTTGGATAAGATAATAGCATTTTAAAATATCAGTTCTCCCTAAGTTAATATATAAATTAATGCAATTGCAATAAAATACTATTTCTGAAGGTAGAAAATTTGATGCTAACATTTATATTTTTTTAATGTAAGAATAGGTAGAAAAAAATTAAAAGAAAAGCTACGATTGGTGACTAGTCTTACTAGAAATTAAGCTTTCAAAAATCTCTGATAATCAAAATAGTGTGAGGTGGGACAGCAGATGATGTAGCAGTTAGGTATCTGGGCTGCTACATGGCAAAACATGATTTGAGTCCCAGACCTGGCAACTCAAGACTCATACCTGGGGGAACCAGCAGTAAGCGTGATGGCTATGTCGCTGGATTCCCACGTAGTCAACTGTGGTTCGCGTCCCAGACCCGGTGGCTTAAAACTCATGCCGGGCGCGTGTGCGTGCGTGCCCAAGATCCCGAGAGGAGAATGGAGGAGAAGGGATTGCGGCGTGACCATCCCCTCTGGGGGGTGATTTCTCGCTTTCTGTCTCTCTGTCTCTCTCTGTCTGTCTGGCGAGCGCATGCGCCCTATAGCGAAAACCTCTCAAAAAAAAAAAGACTCATACCTGGCACGTGGGCGTGTGTGTCCAAAATCCTGAGAGGAGAATAGAGGAGAAGGAATTGTGGTGTGGTCAAAACCCCTGGGGAGTGATTTCTCATTTTCTGTCTCTCTGTCTTTTCCTGTCTCTCCGACGAGCACACACATCTTTCAGCAAAAATCTCTCTTAAGAAAAACAGACAAATGAACAAATAAAAATAAAGTGTGGTTCTGGAACATGAATAGAGAAACAGATAAATAAGCCAGTGTGATAGAATAGTCCAGAATTAGACACAAATACATATGAAAATTTAGCATAAGACAAAAGTGGCACCCTGAATTACTTGAGTAGTGATGAATGTTTTAATAAATAGTCTGAAATAATGAGATAATGATTTAGAAAAAAAATAAAATTCAATCCATATCTCACACCATCTAGTAGAATAACCTCTAAATAAATTAGGGATTATACATATAGTGCTAAAACCATACAACATAGAAGAAAAAAACATGGCTATACACACACATACACACACACACACATATATATATAGGCAAGGTTTTTGCTATAGGGCACGTGTGCTAGCCAGAAAGACAAGAGAGAGACAGAGAGACAGAAAGGGAGAAATCACCCCCCAGGGGGGATGGCCAGGCCACAATCCCTTCTCCTCCATTCTCCTCTTGGGGATCTTGGGCACGCATGCACACATACCTGGCATGAGTTTAAGCCACTGGGTCCTGGACTCGAACCGTGGTCAACTATATGGGAGTCCAGTGACATAGCCATTCTGCCATCTGCTGGACCCTGTTTAAAGAAATTTTTAACATTAAGGGATAACGGTCCAATATTCTGATTCAAAGAAATGAGGAAAGTCATATGCAGACAATTCGTCAAACGTGAAAAGAGAGAGTGATTAAAAATGACCTTCGGGTCTACCTACAACAATGCAGGAAGCAGGACACCACTCTGCAATGCTGAGACCACATGGAAGACCATGGTTTGGATCACGTAGACCTAAAACATGTCAGGTGCATCCCTGTGTCCCCATGATTCTGAATGACTGGAAGACTGTGGGGAGGATCATGGTGTGTTGTCACCCTGTCCAGGACACCTGTTTTCTCTCCTTTCTCTTTCTCTTTCTCTTTCTCTCTTTCTGAAGAAAATGTTTTAATGGGCTTCAAACATGAAAATAATGCTCAAATTCACTCATAATCTCATAATCTCTCTTATGGGATTGGAAAATACAAAAATACATTCTATTAATGAGGCTTGTTGATGAAACCATGGGGAATAGGCACTTTCATACATTCCTGGTGGGAATAGAAATTAGTGCAATTCTTCTAGAGGAACATTAGGCAAGATCTAACAAAAATGCATATGCATTTTCTTTTTGACCTAGCAATCCCACTTCTATGGAATGTATCTTCAACAATACAAAAATATGTATGTACATACATACTCACTACTGCATTGTTTGTCATTGCAAAACATTGGAACAACTTAATATAATGGCAGAGTAGTTTAACAAACTGGTGTATCCAGTTATGTGACTGTATAAAAGAATGAGGAAAATCTCTAGTATTGACATGGGGTGATTTCTATGACATATATTAAATGGGAGAAAAAAAGCAAAATCAAAGAGTATCTAGGGTATGTGACTCTGTGTAAGAAGTTAGATATAAGAAATTACACAAGGGACCAGCAGTTGGCGTAATGGCTATGTCGCTAGACTCCCATGTTGTGAGCCACGGACCCTGTGGCTTCAACTCACGCCAGGTGCATGTGTGTGCATGCCCAAGATCCCAAGAGGAGTACAGAGGAGAAGGGATTGCGCCATGGCCATCTTCCCTGAGGGGTGATTTCTTGCTTTCTGTCTCTGTCTTTCTGGCAAGCACACGCACCTTATAGCAAAAAACATTCAAAAAAAGAAAGAAAAGAAAATACATAGGTATCTGCTCCTTAATGAAATGTAATTCAAGATGGATAAACAGGATTTGAATAAATTCAAAGTATATTCCTCAAAATACTCAAGAACCGTAAGGTGCAAGGTAGTAACTGGAGAGAAACCAGCAGACACCAACCTGACGAAGTGATCCAAGTCAGTATCACCAGTAACGAGACATGTCGACATCACAGACCCCTGGATAGGAGGTGCTGAAAAGGGACCCAGTATCATTTCTGATGTATTCTTCCCAAAATGGTAACATTTCACTCTAGCCAAGAAAAAACATTAGGCAAACCTAAAGTAAACAATATTCTCCCAAACTACTGTTGTAGACTGCCAAAATTATAAAGAACAAGGAAAGACTGAGGAATAGTCACCAATCGAAGCCCGCTAGGGAAAAATGACAACTAAATACAATGTGAGTCCCTTAGTAGGCTCCTGAAACAGGAAAATTGTATTTGCAGAAAAATTAGTGAATGTCAAAGGAGGTCTGTAGCTTAGTTAATAATTTGGTACCTGGGGGCCAGCAGGTGGCTTGTTGATTTAGGGCACTGGACTCCCACATGGCCAACCACGGTTTGAGTCCCAGACTTGGAAGCTTGCTCTCTCACTTTCTCTCTCTCTCTCTCTCTTGCTCTC